>NW_024349800.1:34088073-34156956 GCF_902729225.1 Pteropus medius
TTTTTCTTCTCGCCCTAAGTGTAGGTAGGAAGTCTTCTTTGTCGCCTTGGCACTTTCCCCATGACCCAACACACTCTAGAGTTTAGGTTCCTATTCTTATTTTGTCTTTACTCCTGATTTTGTGTTCCTTTTTTTCTGTACACAGCATAACTTTCTTAGTGCAATATTTTTCAAGATGCTTTCCCAATCAGTTTCATTTTTTCATCTGTATGTGCAATAACCATTATAAATGCTCATTATTTTATTAGTATTACTCCAAGAAAATGTTCCCAATCATTAACTCATTCATTCAACAAATATCTATTGAGTATGCATTGAAGTAGTTACTGTGAAGCACAGAAAGCCTATCCAGACTAATATCTGACTTCAGGACACTAACAGATTAGCATGAGAGTAAGCCATGCACAAATCACAGGTGCCACGAGAGGTATGTCTTGTGGGAGTTCACAGAAGGCAGGTACTAGAGGCAGCATTTGTGAATGACGGGGTAGATCGAACAAGGAAGGCTTCAGGGTGTAGATGGCAGTAGGCCCGCACCTGCTCCTTGAGTAATTTTGATAAAGGAAGATGAAGAAGTGTCTGTGTGTGTCGGGGGAGGTGTGGTGTGTGTGTGTGTGTGTGTGTGTGTGTGTGAGTGATGGTCCTTGTTGAGAGAGAAGCAGGGTATTCCAAGAAGAGTAAATATAAGTTTCTAATTGACACAGGGAACTTAAATGTGCACACTTGTTCCATTCGATTTCTTATTCCGTTTTTTTCCATGCTCTCCTTGTCTTGCTACTTCTTATCTCTATTCTTTTATACACTCAGATAGTTCAATTATATTTGCCAGCTCAGGACTCTTTTTCATTCAGGATCATTATTCTCTGCCTTTCTCCACTTCCCTTTCTTTCCACTGAGTTTGCCCAAACCCATTCTTGGTTCCTCATCCTTTCTCTGCCAGCTTGACAGAAATAGACAATCTTTCTCTCTGGTGAATTCAGGAAGCAGAGATATATATAGGATGGATGCTTCCCGATGTGGCAGACCTGCAGGCCACCTTTGTGATCCTCATGTTCCATCTACTGAGAGATGTGTCCTAGGAAAAGGAGGCCAATCAGCACTGTGGAATGATCCCAGGACTAGAAATGAGAAAACCTGAGTTCTGGTCTTATACAACCTAACGTCCCTGGGCTTCAGTTTAGTCTTCTACTATATGACTAAACTGAACATGATGATTCCCAAAGTCACTTCCATCTCCACTAGATGGAAGGAAAACTTGAGCACTCAGAATGAACTTTGACTGAAGCCACTGAACCATTTAATAATCGAACCAGCATCATGTCTAGTTACTGCCCTTTCCATACCACCACTTCCAGAGACCCTTTACAGCTTTGTCAATTGTGATTTCAGGAATCTCACATGTATAGTGAAAATCCTGCATTTTTTGCCAGCCTCTTTCTTCTGACTTGTCATGATTAAGTGGCAGCAGGAACAAGCGAAAGGACCCAATATCTTTTTATTGACAGTTTGCCCTCTAAACTCTGCCCCAGGAGAGGAAGAGCAGAGGTTAAAAGAGCTCATCAGCCATCTGCAGTTTCTTAGTTTTTAGGTCTGTTAGCAACTGACATTTTGTCCATACCACTACAGCTAGTGGCAAAACTGGGGAGTAAGAGCCACTTGGGCCACGTCATATGTATGTGTGTGCTCATTTCTGGCTTTCCTTTTTCAAGTTCGATATTTAAAATAAATGGTCCTACAAATCTGAGGCAGAAGATGGCCTTAAAATTCTTCAAGTAACTGAATGGTATCTCTTAGAAAACAAGAAAGCAAAGATTAGTGAGCACCAATTCATTCATTCATTCATTCAACAAATACTTATTGATTGCCTACTGTGTGCCAGAGACTGCTCTATGTGCTAGCGATACAACAGAGAACAAAACAGGCTGCAGGAAGAGGTGATAAATTCTTATGGAGCTTATATTCCATAGCAGGTGACTGATAACGAACATAAAAAATAAATAAGATATATAATATGCTAGATGGCGATGTGTGCTACTAAAAATAATAATAATAAAACAGGGAAAGAGAAGAGAGATGGTCAGAGGTGGTAAACACACTAGCCAGAAAGCCCTTCCGAGAAGCAACCAATGAGTAAAGACCTAATGACGGTGAAGGACTGAACCATGTGACCATCTAGGGGAAGAGTATGCCAGGAGAGGGATTAGCAAGAGCAAAGACTCTGAGGCAGGAATATATCTGCATGTACATGGAACAACAAAGAAGTGAGAGTGACTGAATGGATGAGTGGAGAGGGCATAGTATAAGATGAGGTCAGAGAGTCACAGATATGTTTGCATATTTCAATGAAGGGCTCATAGACTCTTGTAAGGACACTGGCTTTTGTTCACTGAGAAATGGGAAGCCCTAGGAGGGGATATGATCTGATTTAAGCCTTAACGGAATTACTTTAGGAGTAGACCAAAGGATGTCAAGATAGACACATGAAGATTTGTTAGGAGGCTATTACAATAATCCTTTTGAGAGATGAAGACTCACATGAAGGCGATAACAATGGAGGTAAGAGGGGTTCAGATTCTAGGGATATTCTGAAGGTAGAAACAAGATCACTGACAAATTAAATATGGGGTATGAAGGAGAATAGTGTCAAAATGGCTATAGGGTTGTAAATCTGAACAACCAGAAAAATAGAGTTGTTTTTTCCAGGATAGGGAAAAATGCAGGAGAAACAGAATTGGGAGTGGTTGAAATTATTTTTATCTTCGTAAATATAATTCTATAGTCTAAAGATTGTAATTTGGATATTTAATTATATTCTTGCTTTCTGATGCCACCCAGCCTGAACTTCTGCCTGTCCCTTGCCACTAAAATGTTACGCTAAAAACCCTTAAAAAACAAACAAACTCAAGAGCTTCTAAATGGTTACATTATCCCTTAGGATTAATTTTTTGAAAATACCTTCTAATAGATAGCTAAACAACTATTCTCCAGTTATGAAAGTAAGCCATGTGCCCTCTTTCTCTAATGATGATGCAGAGAGGACCCTCTCCTCCCTCAAGATAAGTATTGGATCTGTTCATTTACCATCAACCCTTTCTACCCTTCTCTGCTTTATCACTTTTTGGCAAAGTCCCAATGCTTCTACCCAATCTCCTCTCCTCCTCACCACCCACTTCCCTGGAGAACAACTCTGGATGGGGGTCTCTGACATCTGAACCTTGATTAGATTCCTTTCAAAACAAGAGTTTCCAGCCATAATATGGGAAGATAGATGCTATATGACAGAAGTAAATATGCTAATTAAATTCCTCATGCCCTGGGTGTTTCTTATCTCAAATCAAAATGTGGATAAAAATAAGAAGGAAGGGAAGGAGGGAGAAAGGGAGAGAAGGAGGTAAGAAAGTAGGATGAGGGGAATTTAGGAGAGAGGAATACTATAGCTTTTAGAGAAAAGGATTAGAGGGGACTAGGTTGATAGACGCCAACATATCTACTACACTCTTCATTTTATAAAGGTAGAAGCTGAGATCCAGTGAGGTGAGGCAACCTTCCCAAAGACCCAGAGTCAGGATTTGACAATGTCAAAAACAGAACCTAAGATTTTAGGCCATAATCTTTAGCAGAAGAGCCCTCTTCACCAGGAGGGACTTTGAAAGTGAGGAAGAGAACTGTAGATTCAATATAACAGGCAAAGGAAAACCTTTGTAGGTCCAGAGCAGGAGTGAGAAGTCATGTTTTTCGGAGCATTCACTTGAAGACAATTGTCCAAGACCATTTAGAAAAGGAAGAAACTGGTGAAATGGGGACAGAGCAAAGGCCATTATAAGTATTCAATCATGAAGTGAATAAGACTCTGGACCAGAATAAAACTAGAAATGGAGAATATGCTAGATCCGAGAGAACTTTACAAGGAAGAATCAGACTTTTGGGTAACGGAGGTTGAGAACAAAAGGCAAATCAAAGAAGACACCAACTGTCATAACCATGGAGGCTTGCTTGCTGTTTCACAAGTTTGTAGCAACCCTGTGGATCCATTTCTAGAGGAAGCCAGGGCCACCCCCCGTCTCTGCATTAACAGAATGACAGTTCTGTCAGCCGAATCAGAAAGGTGCCAGCTCTTTCCCATGTAAGCCAAGAACATGCCCATGTGGGTCTATCAGTCTGTTTTCAGTTCTTTCTATCTTGAAGGTATAAAAAAAATGCTCAGAGTGTGCTTTAGGCAAAGCATATTTCATCCCAAAGCTGAGAAAGTAAAAACTTCACCTCTCATGGCATCGATGCCAGGATTTTGAAAGCATCAAGAAGTGGATAAAAAAAAAAATAAGCTACAGCAAGGGCTCTGTTTCTTTAGTTAGGAGCAAGCTGCAGTGGCGTGTGTGTTGCCTGATTAAGGGGAAATACAAAAGGAGATTTGACTAAAGTGCGTTGGATGACTATTTTCTTAGATAGATAGATGATAGATGATAGAAGATAGATAGATAGATAGATAGATAGATAGATAGATAGATAGATAGATAGATAGATAGATAGATGGATGATGGATGGATGGATAGATAATAGATAGATAATAGACAGATGAAAAGTATCATGTTTAAGAGAAATAATGTTAATTTTTGTCCTGAAAACACAGATCATAAAAGGATGAAGCAGAGAAGACATGCTACCCTATAAATATTTCTTTTAAGAAAAAAAGATCGTTGTTATTAAAAATGAAAGACTTGGGGACTTTAATGTGGTGATCCCCAACCTTTCTGTGATAGACTTCGACATTGGAGTTTAGGTTCCTATGCATGTAGCTCTCTCTGCCCCTGAGTTTCTTTTTTCATATACACTGAGGTGTCCAGAATGATAACTTGAGGGCAAAGGAGTTAAAGTTATATTGGAGACTACCACTGATACCCTGACCCTCAGCCAAGTGTGCAGAAGCCCTTACAGAATTTCTGGATTATAGCAGAGAGCCAAAAAAATGATTAGTCCCCTTCCTGCTCTGCTCTCAACTATAGCATTACACAGAGCTAGGGATTTTTAGAGACATCAAAACAGGCCAGATTTCGGTTCCTGTCTCTCTTTTAATTCACAACAATGGCTTAAAATTACAAAGTACTTTACAGTTTGCAAAGCACTTTGACAGGCATTATCTCATTTGGTTCTTACAATGTGGAAGTGTCTCAGTCCACTCAGGCTGCTATAACAGAATACCATAGATTGGGTGTCTTAAGAGAAAATTATTTCCCATAGCTCGAGTCTGGGAAGTCCAAGATCAAGGCACTGGCAGATTTGATGTCTGATGAAAGCCTGCTTTCTAGTTCATAGACAGCACCTTCTCATTCCATCATTCACATGATGGAAGTGGCAAAGGATCTCTCTGGGGCCTCTTTTATTAGGGCACTAACCTCATTCACGAGGGCTCCACCTTCAAGATCTAATCATCTCCCAAAGGCCCTGCCTCCAGATACCAACCACCATGTTGGGGGTTAGGATTTCAACATACGAATTTTGAGGAGACACGAATACTCAGACCATAGCAATAAAGTAGAAGTTATTTTTCTGTACTGTACTGATAAGAAATAATAATTATCATTATTATTCTGTACTAACGAGAAAACTGTAAGTCAGAAAGTTTGATGATTTGCCCAAAGGTATATACTTATAAATGATGAAAACAGAATCTGAATCCAAGGATTCTGTGAAGACGACAGATAGGTCATGTAGATCACTCAGCACAGTGTCTGGTACACAGACACTACTCAACGAATAGTAGCACCTCCAGCCCAACACATAAGAACTTCACCAAAATAACTTGTCAAATACTTTAGCAATTCTTCCTTCGAAGGATGGCCATGCCAAGTAGAATGATTTAGTGCATTATCACCTGCTGTCTGGAAGTCTCAAAAGAACTTCCAATTCCTGATGATTTATTTAGCCAAGAAGAGAAACCCAAATTTACCAGTGTCCTTCTGCTACACTGCACTGCATTTTGCTCTCATATTCTAATACCTGGTTAACTTATAATGAGTATAATGTTGGTTTAGAACTTACAATGTGGAAGCAAAGTGGAAAGGAATCCAGGGTTTACCCAGCACCTGCCACACATCAGCAACTGTGATAAGGCACTTTAAAACAACACTGCAAGGCAGCTGGCATTACAGCCTCCTAGTACAGAAGACAGCGAGACTCGGGAAAGCTGTATAATATGTCCATGGTGTCCCCAGTATGTCACTGAGCCAGGATGGACCTCAGAGAAAGTCCATCTGGCTCCAAGCCCATCTTATTTCAATGATAGCACAGTACCTCTTAATTCTAACGACTGCTGAGATGCTACTGAGTGCTACTTAACCCAACAAATTCTAGCTCTTTCAAGGACATAATGTTACATCACTGTATTGATATAATTCAAAGTGCCAAAATTTCCCCCTGACTTATGTTAAAGTATCAGTTAACTACAAAAAAAAAAAAGGCACCCCATCCAAGGACAAAAACTGAAATTCATCAGTTTCATTTTCTGAGGGGCCATAATACATTTCTCCCAAATCTTGATTCACAATAAACTGCACTCTCATCCTGACTTAGAAGATGAAATTCTGCACCCAGACCATGGAAATGCAACCGTTTCCTTCTTCGCTAAAGAGCTGCTCTCACTGAGGCTCTCTGTGCACCTGCCGCTGCACGGTGCTGGGGTTGCATTCTTATTTCACCCTCACAGTTACCTTGTGATGTAGAGACCATTATTAACCCCAATTTGCATATGAAGAAACCGAGGCTCAGAGAGTTCGCACAAAATGCCAGCCCACCCAGCTCTAAGTGTGAAATGGGACACAATCCTAAAGTGTGGGCTCTTTGCTCCGTTTTTGTACTTCTGTGCATTTGTTTTATATTGAAAATTTCCTCTTAGAATCATAATGGCTACAAAGAGAGTGTGTCCAAGGGCGATGTATATTACTTGAGATTTCAGTGACTACATAAATATTTGTATATTTACACAAGAATCCTGCAAGATAATTCAGCGCTAACTGATTTAGTCAAACAAAATAAACCTGCGATTTAAAATGTTCCATTAGGAAAAAAAAAAAAGGAATGTAATCGTACGAGTATGAGGTAAATTGAATTAATGAGTTTGAATGAGAAATTAAAGCAAAATTTTAGCTGCTTGGACTTTCTAGAGAAAGTGACTGACTGATTAAAAAAAGAGAAAAATTAAAAAAATAAAAAGAGGTGCTTCTCATCTCAATGTTTGGCCAAACTATGTAATATTTGCTTATGGGACTGCCAACATAAGAATGTCCAAACTATAGAGAATCTTTATAAGAATTCATTTGAGCCAAAACTGACAACAATACTGCAAAGCAAGATCTCAAACACTCCCAAGAATGACAGTTTTGCAGTTCCTTTATACATTTGAAATTAAGGAGAGAACTCAGGAAGATTACGTTAAGGTGGGAGAAAGCAAGGTGCAGGACAGTTAACAAGATTACATGCTCCCTTGAGGGTAGTTATGTTTTCAAGGAGTCTGGAAAAGAGGTTTACTTCTGGTATTTGAAAAGTGTGTTAACCTTGATACACAAGACTAATGGCCAGGGCTTGCTTGAAAACCTTTCACTACAGTTATAGGCCTGGGGTGTGACTAACCACCATGACCTGCTCCGTTAGGAATTCATGATCAAATCACCCTGTAAGGTTACTTTCAATCGGTTAATTTCAATAATACAGTACCCCTTTTGGTCCACAGAACACTTTCCAATATATATAACCTAAATATCCTCAAAGTCTACCGGCAGAGTAGAAACAAATCACATTGTAGTAACAGTAAATTATAAAGTTTCTAGTTTCTTACCCCACTCTCCCGCTCCCCAGTAATGTCACCTTTTACTCCTCCCTTAAAAGGTCCCTGAGTTACACTGGCAGTTCCTGGGGGTGGACCACATGTTTCCAGAAGAGATCTTGTCCTGTTCTGGGCCTCCTGGCCAATGGCCACAGCTCATGAAGCCACTTCATGTGATGCCTCTCCAGTTCCACTGCTGCCACAATGACGGCCATTGGAGTAAGGAGCCACCATCTCAAGTGGTGTAACTAGTACTGCATGCCCTTAGGGACTAACTCATTAGTTGGTTCCAATCAGCCAGCCATTCACCAGATCCCCCTGCACTGGCTGTTTCCCTGACACACCCAAGCCCACCTCCATCTCTCCCCAACCTTTCTACTTCCCCTCCACTTCTTATCCCCTATATCTCAAAGAGCTCCATCAACTTCTAATTCTGTCTGGGTCCCCTCCCTACAAGGAACTCAGACACAGTCCACAGCCTTGAGAGGGGTTAGACATCTACCTGGGTTTTCCCTGTGCCCTCTGCCTCCTGTCACTCTACCTAGGGGGCATCTTCTCCTCACCAATCCACCAAATCAACATTTTCAAAGAGATGCTCCAGAACTATTGGCCACACCTACTTATCAGGGAGGCCCCAACACTTCTAATTCTCTAAGTGTTAAAGTTATCTGGATCCCATAGATCTATGTCACCCTAGTCCCTAGTCCAGTGCTCCACAATATTTGCTAAGTGATTAAATTGGGGTGCCACTTCGCAGTTCCCTGAAATAATCCTATAACTTTGCACGGGGTTCTTTACCTTTCTGCTATAATGCGTGAACATCACTGTAGTGCAAACCAGAGCCCATGGGAGTAAATAAAAATGATAACATGTGATCTAGTGAAAAAGTTGGAATAAAATAATTCACTTTTAAGAATGGTCAAGCAAAATAAACAGTAAATGTGGAACTAGTGGAACATATGGAAAGAAATTTGAAAAACAGGAGTGAGAAGGTTAAAAATACTTCTCCTTGGTACTATAGTCAATCTAACTCATTTTAACATATTTATTGGGCTTTTAATATCACTGAACCGTTTTTCTTCCTCTTTAGCCGCATTTTTCAGTGCTTCTCATAAGGATACCCATTATCTGGAATAAAACCCTACTTTGATTAGTCTTACTCCTCAGTTTAGATAAATAAATAGGAGCAGCTGCTAGTTGGTGAGTCAGATTGGATTCCAGAGAAGGGAAAGGTAAAATGATTATCTATGTATAAACTAACGTTTCTTTGCCTCCACTTTGTCCTCAGTCAACTGTTATGATGTAGACGCTTAGGAGAGCCAGAGCAAGTCACGTCAGATTAAAGATGTTAACTGCAGAGAAGTTCACTCAGTGACACTAATGACACAGGGGAGATGCAAAGGGGTGTGTGTGGTGGGGAGTGGGATGGTTGGTTTGATTTGAAAACTGCATCGTGGAAGCCTGGAAGAGCAAGTGGTAAACACAGAAGCTGCATATTCCATAGTTACCCTCAGTGATTTTTTTAAAATCTAAAACAAAAATAGATCTCTCCCATGAACTGTTTTTCTTGGCCTGCTTTGGGGCTGGCAACCTCCAAACTCTGACCAAGCTGATGATGACAATCCTTGGGCACTCAATCAACTCCAGGCCACGTCTTACATAGTAGGAGACAGAGAAGAGAAAGCTCCCAAGCTTTCTTTTCCTGAGTGTTTCTTCTTCCTAGAGCTAGTTGGACTGAAAATGCTTTCACTCTTATCAAAGCCTCAGACAGAAATAGAATAGGGCAGGGAAATACTCCTTTGTTTGCTTTTTGTCTCCTAATTAAAGCCAGCAAAACAGATACTGGGGAAGGAGGCCAGAATCTTGAACTAAGAGCATTACTCTACAAAGTATGGCAGTAAAATGTGGGTATATAAAAAGCTAATGCTGACATAATTGGAGGTTATAAAAAATTTTACCTTACTCTTTCAACTATCAGGTATCAAGTACTTAACTACATGTTAGGTACTATGCTAAGAACTTTATAAGCATTTACATTATCTCTTTTAATCTTCACAATATCCTTATTAGAAAGTACTATTTTTATCCTCATTTTACAGAGAAGAAAAATGAAGTTCAGAGGATACATGGCTTATAAGTAGCACAGCAAAGACTGAGATCATGATCCATCTAATGCTAGAGCCACATCCTCAGCCCCTCCTTGTTGCTTCTGGGTAAGGTGTTTGTCAGAGCCTTTGAACTCATTGTCCTGCTCCAGTCTCATCCCTCCCACCCATCTCCACATAGCAGCAGAGGGAACTTCTGAAACTCAAATTTATTCACTTCACTTTGCCGCTTAAAACCTCTTGGGGCTCCCTATTTTCCTTGGGGACAAAGTCTAAATTCCCCCAATACAGCTTAATAGAGCCTTCCTGACTTGACTTTTGCTCACATACAGACTGAGCTCTTACAAACTCCTTACCTTTCTGTTCCACTCATGATGATTTTGCTACAATTCTGGAAAATACCAAGTTTCCTCTTATTTGTGGTCTTGGTACAAAATGCACCCCCTACCAAAAATAGTAGGCACCCCTCCCTGTCCTGAATACCTGTTTTATTCTAATATAAACACACCTACAAGATTTCGCACAGATTCACCTTCTCTCAGAAGTCCTCGAGTCTCACAAGGCTCAGTGGGTTTTCCTTTTTTCTGGAGCCCTGTAGCCACCCCTGCACCAGTGTCAATGCACACATCACACCAAATCAGTTTTCGCTTTTAGCCCTAGATTGAGTCCTTGAGAGCAGCAACTGTTAAGTATTCTGTTTTAGCCCCAGAGTCTGGCACCATGACTGGAATTAGTCACCCACTCCATAAATCAGCCGAACGGGTGAGGAAACCTTGGCACTAAATGCTGATTCTTACTAATGATGCAATAAGGGAAGTAGATCGTGAGAGCATGGTTTCTTTACCCCTTTAATGATATAATATAACTTGATTTGCAGGGGTTGTATCTCTAGCAGCATGTTCTACTGGAATGCATGTGGTCTCCCAGGTTCAAATCCCAGCACTGTTACTAACAATTCCCTGAAAACAGCCCCCTCCGAGAGAAGCTTTTCTTTGCCATTTTGTTCACCTTCTCAGCAACAGCCCTATGTTTGCTTTTACCCAAACACCTTAGCCAAATTACAATCACTGCTCCACTGGATTACACAGCCCATACAGAGCATGCCAATCCTGTTCTTGCATATTTCCACAAAGCTAGAATAGCATCTGGCACATAGAAGGTGCTCAGTAAATATGTGTTGAGTGAATGAATAATCCACCTCTTTGACCTTGGTGTGAGATAATAATAAATATCACAGAGATTGTCATGTTCCACATACATAAAGTACTAGGTTCAGAGAGGTGCGTCTGGCTGCAACCATCTAGCTCTGCTCTCATTCCCCCAGACGTTCTGGCTGGACCCTGTGAGAGGTTGTGTTGTGGCCAAGTTTTTCTATCTACCTTTCTTCCTGTAAACTAGATGTTCTCCACTGACCACTTTGGGTTTGAGGGAGCCAGCTGCGTTCCTTGTACATCCTGTCCTCTAGAACTGGGCTTAAATAGGATCATTCTCTAAGGTCGGAATGAAGCCAAACTTTTTAGCCAAATGACTTAAACAAAATTCTAGTCCTTTGTAGTTTAACATTAGCTAATGATACTTTTTTCTGTACATTTTCTTGCCTTTCAAAGGTTAAGTACTTTTTATGCCCTCATGTCACATTGTTTTTACCACATTCAAAGGCTTGCATAATCACTGTAACAATATGAAGCTCTGAGCCTAATATGTTTTTAATGTTCCCTCCCCCCTCCAAAAAATCTGCTTTTATTTTAATTTGGTTCCCTCAAACTCCCCAAGGCAGAATGAAAAAGAAACCATCCTAACTTCTTACTTCTTCAATAATATAAAAGTATTATGACTGTTGCCATTATCTTTATTATACTTTCCAAGATATCTTCATCCGTATTGCCTTTTTTGAGTACAATAGTAACTTATAGAGTTATTATTGTACTCTCTCTTATTTTTCTTAGTTGTGGCAACTGAGACGCAGAAGCAGTAACTCACTTACCCAAGGTCACAGAGCTGTTAAGTACTAAGTCAACTTTTGAACATGGGACTCCAAGTTAACATGCAGACCTTGTTGATATTTTTTCTCTAAAGTGCTTCCCTGAAGGCAAGACTGTAGTTTATAAACAAAGGAAAATACAGTCCACTGTTTCTGACACATTATGCTAAAGTGATGCATTAAGAGAATATTATCTTGGTCTAAGAATAGATGTATGAGTCCACAGAGGCTCCCCGGGATGCAGAATTGATTGTTCCCCAATAGGCTTGTTTAGCATTTAGATAACACTCAGCCCTGTGATGTGAGACTCAGCAAAGCTTCCCTAAGTGCAGGTGACTATACTGGCAATGGGGTGATGCTGGTGCTCCAAAGTTATTCATTTGCACAGAGGTCTCTGTGTCACCCTCTGGTAACCAAGAGGTGAAATAAAAAGCGTGAGAGAGGCCAGGAGCATGTCCTACTGATGGGATGGCAGTGTGCTTTGCTGGTATGAACTAGGATCTGGAGAAATGAGCTCCTGTCTGACTCTACATTTATCTCAAAGCCTTAATCATTGAATCTTCTAAATGGGAGTAATAAAGTTCACTTAAAACAACTCACAGGTCACTTGAGAATGATGGGAGATAATGGGTGTGCAATATTTAAAGTGCCTTGTGTGTAATCACTGCAAAGGCAGAATTTGCTGCCAATGTGTCTGGCATATTTGATGGGGCCTATGGGCTCCAAGCCTCCCTCAGTGTATTCTGGGGTCCCTTTCTGTTCAGTTTTAGTCCAGAAACCACCTCCCATAAAATATCACTGTCATAATAGGAAACCCTGTCTATAGTGGAACCACTCAATTTAGTTAAAAGTAGTTGTTTGGTCGGCGGGGGTGGACAAACAAACAAACTCGTGTTCTTACATGTTCTATTTAGTTACCCTTGAATTACAGGGGATAAAAGTAAAACAAAACAAAAAAGGCTTGAATGGTTTTGATTTAAATCTTGTCTCCTAACCTGCTGAGCTAACAGCAGCTCTCTCCCTGTCTGTGTAAATCCACAGCTTCCCAGAACATAAGGTGAAAATGTTGCTGGATGAACTGTTTTCATAAATAATCATCCTTTAAAATCCCAGCACCGAGGAGACAAGAACCCACAGGAGCTCCGAAGGTAGCTTTCTCGGGGCTCAGCCTCTCACCCTCAGTGCCTACCAGACTTGCACAGAGCTGCACAAGGCCATCTGCACAGACATTTCCAACGTGTGTTTTGCCGACAGGATCAGCAATGTGTTAAAATGGCTTAGCCCTGTCAGGCAGAAATGGCTCTGGGAGCTGCCAGGTTCACACATCTGGAGGTGCTGGCATCCCCTCAAGGTCACCGGTAGTTAAGGCTGGTGGTGAAGGGCACTCTTCCCACAGTGTGTCTGTCTTCACCTATTAGGTCACAGCTCCCAGAGCACTGTCCTGGCTCCTATCCTTCCTGTTGCTCAAGAATGCTCTACCAGCTGACCCCTCTCCTTTCCCTTTCACATTCCTGGAGGCTTTTCTTTTATTCCCCTAAATGCTTTCTCCCAAGAGGGCATTTGGGATTTGTCTTAGGAATAAAAGTTTTCAGGGCTGGATCCCTAATGGCCCATTTTGTATTAACGCATCTTTCAATACACAGCATAGCCAGCTCATCAAAATATCTTGGTGCAACTTAAAAACCTAAATAAAGCATTGTTCGCAACAATAAAAGCACCCAGTGTTCTCTTGTATATGCTCACCAAGTGGTCTGCTACTTCTGCTTGAAGATTCCAAAGACGGGGCTTCTCCACCTATCAGTGCATCTTTATATGTTTAGCATTTTGTAATAATTTTTTTACATATTCAGAAATGTGCAGAAGTAACATAATAACCCCAATGTACATAAGACTCAGCCTCAATAATTATCAATAAATAAGCAATCTTGTTTCATCTATGCCTGCCACCTTCTTGAAAACCTCCTCTACTGTATTATTTTAAAGAAAATCCCAGACATAATTATCTCAACCATAAATATATTAGTATATATTTTATTAGAAAAAAGTAACATTTCTCTTACCCAACTTCACCATGGTATTACCATACATATACACTATCCTGAAACACCTAGGGCATATTTATTTGTTTTGTGAACAGAAATGTAATGATTAGAGTGGGATTTTTGTCTTTGCTAAACTTGAGGACACTAATTAAAGGAAGCTCACATATAAATCAAGGCCATAATCTAGTTTTCCATGAGAAGTGACACCATGAAGTGAAAAGAATGTAAGAGATTCTAGTTGCTACCCGATCTCTTAGAAGCTGTGTAACCTGGAATAAATAACTTTACCTTTCCTCAGTTTCCTCTTCTGTAAGTCAGGGGTAATACTGCCTGTTCCACTCGCTTCGCCAAAATGTGACATATCCATGAGGTGATCCATGTGGAATCACTTTGTAAAGACAATGTACTCTTCCAGTGTAAAAAATAATTACTAAGGGCGGGGGGGGGCAGACGCAGGGGAGGGGAAACAGACACATTGCAGAAGCAGAGCTCAGCAGGAATGTATAAAGAATATGGAGATTTTCCCTGCCAACTCTCCTGTTATGGTTCCTGGAGCCTCCTGTGAAAGCTCATAATGGACACTTGCTGGGGAGCCATGGAGAGCACCAGCTGCAGACCTGCGTCAGGAAAGGCCTCATCATATGTGATCTCAATCAATAAACCTGCCATCCTGGGCAATGACTGCCTCCTCCTCCACTGTGCAGGGTGTCCAGACACAAAGCCACCAGAAAAGTGTATTTTTCACCTTCTTCTGAGACCTGAGCAAACGAACAAATCACTGTCTCTTTTCCCTCAGAGAGAAGAGAAATCGTCTAATAATAATACTTTCCCCAGCCAGCCAGAGAAGCAAAGTAACCAGCTGAGCTGCAAGTAGATGATTATTCTTTCAGCAAAAAAAAAACTATGATAGGTCTGCATTTGAAGACCAAAGGCATTTTAAAGGTAAAAACCCCTGAGGAGAAGAATGGATGGTGGATTAAAACAAAAATTTCCCTCACCTGTTTTCCTCACAGGGCCAGACAAAAAAGAACAGGAAGCAGAACAGGCACTGGGAAGGAATGAAATAATGGCTGGTTATACAATGGCTCTTTGTTAGAGAAGCATTCTGGGGCTGCCTTTTTCTCTGACATTCAGAACATGGGCTCTCACGAGTCTTAATGATTCAATGAGGACATGAAGGCAACAACTAACTAATCAGGACAAAGACAAGTCCCCAGGGAGGTTCTGCCCCAGTCAAGCTATATGGCCAAAGGCTATACGTGAAGCAAGATTCAGGACTCTCTTTTTTTTAATTAAAGAAATCATTGCATATTCATGACCACTGTGTATTCATAAAACTAACTGCTATAACAAGCAATCTCCCTGAAATCACCACAGCTTACACGACAAAAATTTTTATCTCCTTCCATCAAAGTCCCTGGTTGTGTGGCTCTTCCACTAAATTACATTGCCAGAATTTCAGACAGGCCCACCAGGTTGCAAGGGGGCTGGAAATGTTTTCCTTGGATGAGCAGCCACTTCCAGTCAATAATTCCATGCATGGGAAGGTAGCACAAAGAGCAGCTTATTGAGTAACAAATCCTCGTATAGTTGGAAACTATACAAAACTGTTAGAGGGAGTGGAAAATTGACTCACAGGCATTTATGATCACCAGCTTTCTGCAAAGATCTATACCACCTTTATAAGGGAGACAAAACAAATAGAACTCTTGATCCTCAAGAGGCTTCAAATTAGTGAGGGTGGCATATATGCAATCAACTAACTAGAGGTTGAAACTCCATCCATTTCATTTTCTTTGAATTGTGCCAGCTAATTTACTTTTATGGAATATTGATGAATGTCATATACCTACCTAGAAATAAATTATTTGCATGAAGAGTACTCTTCACAGAAAGTTCTATTAAGGAATTTAATGAGCAGAGACAGTATATTAAATGGTCAAGAGTCAGCATGAGGGCCAGACTACCTGTGTTCAAATCCTGAGTCTGCCACTTGCCAAAATTTATCTACTGTGTTCCTCAGTTTTGTCGCCTATAAAATGAAGATAGAAATTGTCCCTTCCTCATAGTTACTAAAAGGATTAAATAAATTATAAAGGCAAAGCAATTCGAACCATGGTTGATAGGGAGTTAGCACTAAGTTAATGTAGGCTGTTGTTACTGGGTAATGATGTATTAAATATAAAGGGCGTAGACTACATGTACACATGAAAATTCTTGAATGACTGTTTGCAAACCATCAACATGAAAATGCATTCTTCTTGGCCTCTTCTTGCAATTGTTTTGACCTGCCTCTCAGGTGCTCCCACTTGATCGGTCACCTCTATGGCCCCTGCTGTCATCCTAGACAGCTTCTTTTTCTTATTCCTTAACTCTAGTCTCACCTAAACAAATTTATCTTAATTTCTTAGAAGTGAAAAAAAAAATTTAATCTTTTTTACTGAAGTATATCTTATCCTCTTCCTAATTTGAAATTTTATTTTCATTTTTCTGATGTGGCAGAGTTGCTTCTCATCTCCATCATGGTAGTGTGAAGGAGAAAGCAATTAATTCATAAGGGATTAGAGGGGGCTTCTTAGAATAAGTGATATTAAGCTATGCCAGATTGTGACAGGTACAGAAAGCTTTTCATGGAAGGTGGTTTTCTCTTTATTTGATCAGCTCTCAGTATTTCTAGTCTACACAACCAAAGCTACGTTTGCCCTATTTCCCCTCCTCCCAACTGTCCTAACTGTCCCTTTGTTCTCCTCCTGGTACATATTAGGTTATAAAGGTTTACAGAATGAATATATGGATGACTCTCCAATGTTCTATATCTAGTTAGGTATCTAAACTTTTGACTCTTAACTATCTCTGGAGTGTATCCCTTCATCATCGTTCTCACTATCACAGTCACCTTGACCTTCGGGCCACAACTTACCCCTCCATTTCAGCCCAATCTCAGTGTTCTCAAAAGCAAACCTAATGCTAGTTGTACAGGTCTCCTTACTCTCCCTCAACAGTATGCCTCACTTTCGCTTCTATTTCTGAAAACCCCCCATGCTCAGTTTTTACATGATAGATTCTTGACAGAGAATTATAGATGGGACATAGTCAACACTTAATGAGCCTCCCCAGCTCTCTGTCTGCTTTACAACTAGATCCAAAGATGCCAACATTCTAAGCTGGGTTTGGTTGTTCAGAATAAAGCAAAATAAGGAGTGAGGGAGACAAAAGGCATGTGAGAGTTGGAAGGCAAATACATTCAAGTATTAATATGTACTGATGTGTCCAGGCAAGGAACATGTACTCAACATATATCTCAAAAGACACATTAAAGCCATGGTAGGAGAGGAGAAAGAACATCTTTGGAGTGGGAAGTGCCTTGCCTGAAACATATTTCTGCTGCTACATAATTGTGTGAGTTTGGGAAGGTCATCTAGCTTCTCTCAACCTCAATTTCCTCATCTATAAAATTGTGGATAGTTATTCTTGCTTTGTGGGGTTATCAAAAGGACTACGAAGTAGGTACATAAAGCCCCCATATAGTTCTTGCCACACACACAGCACATTTCCAATAAAAGATAGTGACTATTAAGAATTATATGACTAACCTTTGTCAATGAGTTTCCCTTTGAAAACATAATGGCTTCTTTTGTACCATCATAGATGGATCAATTATTCTCCAATAAGTACTTATTAAACAACTTATTTTCAAGACACAATATGAATGAAGTAGTGTACCTGCCTTCCCGGGGCCAATTCTAATAGAGTAAAAGAGCCAGGTCAGCAAATGGGGCATGTGCGAGGCAGCCTGCGTGCTCCAGAGCAAAGGCTCCGCCCTGCCTAAGAAGGTCAGAGGCTGGAGACACCTGCCCAGAGGAAATGATATCAAAGACAAATTTTAAAGAAAGGGAGGAAATCCCTCTGAGAACTAGGAAGAAAGGCCATTTCAAGCAGGTGGAACAGCACGTGTAAAATGAGGTCAGAGTAGCCTGAATCATTCGGGAAACAGCCAGCAGCTTGACGCGCCCAGAAGCCAGGCCTGAGAAGGAAGCGGGAAGCCGATCAGAGAGAAGTCATTCAAAATTGTCATGCTGAGGACTTAAAACTTTATTCTATGGGTAACAAGGAGTCATTGAAAGGCAATGATGGAGTTGGATTTGCATCTAGAAAGTTTTTTTAGGTATTGCAGAAAATGGATTATAGTAATGCTTTCCAACTTTTTTCTCATCATGTCACACACAGACAAGGATAATAAAGGAATGGCTCATTGTGGTCACTGACAGGACTGCTTAAGGTGAGAGGCCAACCCAGGCTCCACATAGCTGCCCAGAGGGCTGAAAGGGTTTGCACATATGTCACCTCCTCATAGCCCACCAGTGTGCCACTCATGTGCCACCAGCGTGAGGTGGCACATGAGTTAGAAAGCTCTGGATTACAGGAGAGGTAAGATCATAAGGCAAGAAATATCTCAGAGAATTAACTACTCTGAGGTTATGTGTCTGGTTGAGTCCCAATAAACAAAATGTGGGTAACAGCCAGGGACACAGATTTAGTGTCGAGAATGTAGTTCTATGCTAATGACTCTGGGTTTGGATGGAGTTTAATAAAATGTCTTTTATGCCACATATGAAATAAAATCTTCTAAAGAGCAGAATGCAGTAAAGTATGTCTTTCTTCTTCCTTAATAATGCCAATCTGTATCTCTGAAGAAAAGCCCCAAATGGTAGGATCAGCCCCCAGCCGAATTGTAAAATTGCTGGGACTCTTGTCTCCCCTCACCGTCATCCTTCCCCATACACCCACATCCCTATCCTCCAGCCAAGCACAGGAGCGCTCTCTCTCTTCCCCTCTCCCTACCAAACCCGGATCTCCAGACATGGCTGATGCAATCGCTTACCCCTAGGTGTGACAATGTCACTGTACATCTTCTCCCTGGAGTATGTGCACTTCAGAAGGCATATCACTGTTAAGCACGAAGACTTGCTTCCTTGTCAAGATATTTGAGGTCTTAGGGCTGAAAAAGAGAGGTGGGCAGGTAGAGAGCCTTATCTTTATACTCCTAAAATCTCTAACACCTGTACGGTATTTAAGAGTCACCAAATACTGCTCCATTTGGCTTTCCTGAGAACCTGGTCAGAAAGCAGAATAGATGACCATATTTCCATTTTACACAGAATAAAACAGATCTGGAGGATCTGTTTAAGTGATTTGTTTAAGGCCACGCAGTTCACTTTTGGGGTAAGGTCCAGCTTGCTGAATGGTGGGTGGGAGGGGTACCCTCAGCTGGCCATTGACCTCTTCCCAGTCAGTGTTCAACTCCCACTTGCACTCGGAAGATCCTGCCGGCCCCACATGGTGAATTGAGGACCATTCATCCACATGCTCCTCCTGGCAGAGCTTTGTTTGTCTGCCTGGTGACCCTGAGTCTGGCAACTCCCAGCTGGCTGACAGGGTAGCACAGCTCACAAGGACAGAGGTGCTTTGTCCTGAAAGACTAAATGTATCAGTGTTGAGACCGAGATGGGGCATTTGGGGAGTGAGAACCAACAGGCGTGTTGATGAGAGCCAGCTTGTGAAGCCTGATCTTTCTGAGAAAGCAGAGCATATTTTCTCATTTAAATCATTTATTTTTTCTGTTTCCTCACTATTGAAGTTTAATTGCCAACTCTGTTTTTTAGGCACAAAGGGGGAGGTACCAGGCCTTCTAATGCATGAAGTGACCTAAAGTGAGCTTCCTTTGGACCACAGCCCCTTCACTGAACTTAGGAAAGAGGGTGTCCAGTTCCCGGAGTGACTGGGGTGGCAGCAGGTGGTGGAGAAAGCTAAGGAGGGGAGTTTACCAATACAACAAGATTGAGGCATATAAGTACCAACAGCACTCCCCCAGCACTCCAAGCAAAGAGGAGGAAACCACCTGTGCTCTTTCAATACCGGTTGCCGTTTTGGGGTTTTTTTGGTTTTTGTTGGTTTTTATTTGTTTTTTTTTGGTTTTGTTTTGTTTTGTTTTGTTTTTTGGGGTTTTGTTTGTTTGTTTTTTGTTTTTGCTTTTCAAGGCCATTCATAATATTCAGATAAATAAGATTACATTGGTTAAAATACACTCAATCTTTATGCTTTGTGTTATGTTTCTCTGAGAACCACAAAGTGTGATTGCCCCCTAATCCTCATCCTCTGCAAATACTCTGTCCCGGATTAACGGCTTGAGCCCTTTTCCCTAAAGTCCTTGTAGCTATGAATTTTTCTACTGAAAACAGATACTTCTGTCTGTTACCTGGATTTACTGAGCCTAATTCTGGCATCACTACTGCCATCCTTCTCACCCTCCACATGTCCTAAGTAGTTTCGGAAGGCTGGTTTCTTCTCTACTAGAGATGTGTTCCATCTTCCCCCATTCCCTGTTCCATGCCCAGGGGAGCTTCGAGCACCTCAGGGCCAAGCAGAGCTGTTTGGACCAGCTACACTGTCTGGGAGGGATGAGGTGACTGCTCCCTTCTCTCTACCGTGCTCCTTTTAGGACAACAGTCAGAGGTAGAAAGGAACAAAAAGACCCAAATTAAGCAACTCTGGTCTTCTTTACATCATGGCATCTTCCAGTCTCTTTCTCATACCTTGCCACATGCCCTTGGGAACTCAATATCTCTCTGCAAACCATTTTTCCCTTAACTTTGCAAATCATCTTGCCTCTATCAAAGTTACAGCTTGACTAGAACGCAAAGAAAAAAACTGAACAGAAAACTTTCTCTTTCTTAAACTTTTTCTTTTTTTTTTTTCTATGTAAAAGAAAAGCCTTGATGGATATGAAAGAGAATGGCAGCAGAATGGCTCTCAGAATAACTTTTCATGGTGAATGGCTTTAAACTTTGACCAAAGACATCTCCATGTTATTGCCCATTCTCACCTTCACAAAGAATTCTGGCTCAGTGGCCTCCCCATAGCACCACCTGTTCCTACTCAATACAGAGCAACTCTCTGTCTATACTGGAAGGAAATGGCAATGGCTGACCAGAAGGTCAAGGTATGCCTGCTGTCTGATCAACCTGCTGAGAATTTGGAGAAAAGCAATTTGCCAGCTTTAAGGATCACTCTTTTCTCTGAGTAGAAAAGGGTTAGCAGAGAGTAAATCTTCTTTAATCTTTTTCAATGTGAGGGTTTGCTAGATAATGACTTTTTCTATTGTCAAAAGAAAACTCAGAGAGCTTTACTTGATATGGATATCTTACTGAGCAAGAAACAAATTGTTCACATACAGGGATACTTCAAACCTGAACTGGTATGACTCTCAGAGGGATGATGTTATAGGACAGTTTATAAAGTGAAGATGAGATGTCGTTTAACCTTTACAATGACTGGTTATTACAATGAGGGTTTCCAGACGGCAGATTGGTTAAAAGTGATTATCTTATATCATTTGAGGAAGATGACATGTTTCATTTATGATTAGCAGAAGAGTTTACAAGAAATAACCTAAATTAAGTTTCACTTACATTCATGAAATATGCTAGATTAAGTTTCACTTATGTGACTTAACTGATTTTGTCTGCTCAAGGGATCATCAAGCCTGGTCTCTATTTTATTTTAACACTATTCTCTTTTTCTGGCATAAATACTGATACTGTCATCTCCCTCAAACTTTTACAAATTGAAATCACAATAATAAAGGCAAGTTCTTTCAATGTCTCTTTAGGAGACAAAAAAAAAAAAAGCATAGCTCACCCTAGTCACAATAATCCATGGCATTTGGGCTTGGGGAAAACCATTAGGTATTCAGGTCACACTAAAAGAAAAAAATATATAGCTGTCGGTGTCCTCTACTCACCCTACTATAAGTTGATCTGTCTTTATTCCAAATTTCATCCAAGGCAAAGAGTGGCGAGTGTGGGCTTTCTTATGTCTGATCTGTAACATCATGAGAAAGAAGCCTTGACCTTTATGTAGATTATTATTTCATTAAGATCCAGAGTCAGATACACTGGTTTAGAGACTCCTGCTACTCTTCACCCCCACTGGCCCCTGTCATTCACCCTCATTTAACAATACAAGAGCAGGGCCTCTCTCTACCGATGACCCAGCCATTAGAAGCAGAACACTAGTTCTGATGCCATCTCAGAATGCATCCTTTCTCCTGAGATTTTAGGTATGACCTGGTACTACCTGAGATATTAGGTACTACCCAAGATCAGGCCTGAGGTTCACTTCTAGTCACAGGAGCTCCAAGATTTCACGTTTGGAAAAGGTGGACAGAAGGAAGCCTTTGTGGTCCTGCCTGAAGCAGGCCCTATCTTTGTTTCTAAATCTGGTCTTGTGACTCTATTGTGAGAGATTTTGCCAGTCCTACTTTTTGATGTGAGCCTGACTTGATTTATGATCCTTTCATTTCTGCGGAAGAAAGGATCTGACAAATTATTAGAAGAGCCACACCAACATTTCAGTATCGGTCGTTCCCTAGAAATCCTCAGTGGTTCCCACTTCCTCTCAAGTCCAAGTCCAAATTTACCTAGAACATTTATTCTCAGTGGGACAACACTGACCCCAAGGAAGCAAAAACTGGTTCTTGGCAGGAGGAGAAAAGCAGTTTTTACTTCTTTAATAGATAAGAGATCAGAAAATAGTGTTAAAGTAAAATGGAGACCAGGCTTGGTGATCCTTTGAGCAGACAAAACCAGTTAAGCTACATAAGGGAAACTTAATCTAGCATATTCCATGAACAAATAACATATACAGTACTTAAGCAGATATACAGAATATCTATGGTATTAAAATTTCATGAGAGTAGCAAGAGGGAAAGATTAGAGGAACAAATATCTATCAAAAAGCCTCCTTAGGAAAGCAATAATGAAAACCAAAGTATGAAAAACACTGGCCTGGAATTAAAGCTTTTACAATCTGATCCCAACATGCCTTCCCATCCTTCCTGTCACTATACCTTAATGTCAGCCTGGCAAACTGTTTAGGTGGCAGACATCCTGAAAATCATGTGAGTTTTTGAGGAAATATTTATATGTTGGAATTAAGTAATAAATCTATAATATTCTGTTACATTCAATAAACCTGACAATAAGATTATGAGCTACACTAGTTTATACATCATCTTAGATTTCAATGTCCATGTAACTGACTCATTCAACAACTGACCTCGTATTTGCTGGGTAACTCTAAAGATGTTCACCTTACTGAACTTCAGTAGCCACTTCCAGAGCACATCCTCATTCTATTTATTGCCAAGAACTGGCCCACCACAGTGGATATTTAACTTCATCTGTCTATTCTATGATTTGCAAATTCCTATCCACCAATTCTCACTACACTTCTTTTTGATCTCCTGACCAAACTCCCGCTACATGACCCCTTCATTTTTATCCAGGCCGTCACCTGCCTCTTGGCTTCTCTTCCTTTCTTACTCAGACTTAGGCTCCCTGGTTGAACTCCAACTTAATTCTCTCATAAGCATTTGTGGTTCTTTGCACCACTCTCCTACCCTTGCACCTTCCCAGCAAAGGACCAAAGAAAGAAGAGATCATGGAGGGGGGTGGCTCTAGACAACTGCCACAACCCAAGCCCTTCTCCCCTATGTCCAAGTGACTGTGCACTGCTAGTAGAATTGCACATACTTGCGCAAACGGCCAACTATACAAAACACACAGTCCTGGACTACAGGTGTCCTTCTTCAATATTGTGCTTAGCTATATTTGTTTAGCTTCTTAGTTCATTCTCTTCATCCGGAACCCAAATGTCTTACTATTCTCATGTGCCCTTCATAATCCCACCCTCGCACTTGAAACAAATGGCCTTGCTTCCAATATAACTCAGAAAGTTGAGTGCATCTGGTATAAGCTCTCTTCCTCAATTACTTGCTCTCTTATCATGAGAATCAACTATAATCTCTCCTTTCTCTAATATTCTCTAGTCTTAGTGGACAAGAGTCCTTTAGATCTGTTCAAGATCAGCCTCTCTTCTCATATCCTTCACCCCATCCATTCCCACTTCTGGAGGGGCTCCACTCTATCAGACTACCCCCCTCACACACACACACACACACACACACACACACACACACACACACACACACACACACACTTGCTCCACCCTACCTATAGACACATGAGTCTCTCACAACTGTAGGATGAAAGCTCCTCTGTGACTTTCCTTCTTCCTCAGGCTACCCACCCACATCTCTTTCCCTTGATTCATCCAAAATTTTTGGAAGATTATTTTATACTTCCCTTCTTTACTTCTTTAGTGTTTCCACATCTTTTATCAATTTAGGGTAATCTGAATGTTTTCTCTAACAGTACACAGAAATGGTTTCTAATAAGGTCACTAACGACCTTCCAGTGATTAAATCCAAAGTATACTTTACAGTTCCTACCTTACCACATCTCATTGATATACTTGCCATTTTTATCTTCCAGGCAGGAAGACTTGAGAAAGGTGATGAGAGACACACAAAGGTTTTCTACTCTTGAGAACTTTTCTTAGAATCAGAATCCTTGAAGGCCTCCACAAGAAATATCTTACATGGCCACCTTAAACTGTAAGAATGGCTGAGCAATAGTGTGTTTCAAGTTGTAGCCTCTGAAATTGAAAACAAAATGAAGGAAGAAAGTAGTTGTGAATTTCTGGATTGTGATGAGCTACTTGTCAATGTCTGCCACAGAATATGATCTCACTTTCTCTCTTGGTGTCAGTTAACATTTACACACAGAAAGGCAAAGCATCCAGAGTATAGACATTAGACTTGGGAGTCCCTGGACTTGAATTCTAGCACTCATTTTCTAGCTTTGTGACTTTAAGCAAGTCACTTAAATGCCCTGTGCTGTAACTTCCTCAATTTAAAATTGAAAATAATAACAGAACCCATCTAATAGGTTTGTTAAGATGATATGAGTTAATTTATATGAAAGACTTAAAACAGAGCCTTCCACAGAGTAAGCTCTATGAAAGTTAGCTATTACCATTATTAGTAGTAGTCCTAATAAATAGGCATCTCTAGAACACTTCTCTCCTTCCACCTGGCTTTGGATTTGTATAGCTAACTGCCCATTGGATGCTGTCTTGGTTTCATAGGGCTTGCTTAACAAAATACCACAAACTGGGTGCATTCTCTCACAATTCTGGAGGCTAAATATCTGAAAATAGGGTATCTAGAGTGTAGACTCTTCCTGAAGGCTCTGTGGGAATATCAGTTGTATGCCTCTTTCCTAGCTTCTAGTGACAGTCAGCGATCGTTGGCATTCCTTGGCTTACAGACACATCATTCTAATTTCTGCTTTGGTCTTCATGTGACTGACTTCTCTTTGGGTGTTTCTGTGTCTTCATATGGTATTCTCCCTATATCTCTGTTTTATCTTCTTCAAAAGACATCAGTCATATTTGATTAGGACCTACTCTGAGTATGATCTCATCTTAACTTGATTTTATCTGAGAACCAAAGGTGGGTTATTTTACCCAGGTTATCTAATTTGTTGGCAAACAATAATTCATAGTATTATTCACTTATAATCTCTTTTATTCTGTAAATTAAGTAATAATGTCCTATCTTTTATTCCTAATTTTAGTAATTTGAGTCTTCTCTTTTTTCTTAGTCATTCTATCTAAAGTTTTGTCAATTCTTTTGTTTTTTAAAAAAACTCGTTTTGATTTTATTGACTTTCTATTGCTTTTCTATTCTTTACTTCATTTATTTCTGTTCTAATACTTATTATGTCCTTCAGTCTTCTTATTTTGAATCTAGTTGGCTCCTCTTTCTCTAACTTCTGAAGGTGACAGTTTAGGTTACTGACTTACTTTAAGAAATAGTTCTTTTGTTATATAGGCATGTGTAGTTATAAATTGCCCTCTAATCATTGCTTTTACTGCATTCTATAATGTTTGGTATATGTGTTTTTGTTTTAATTCATGGAACAACATTTTAAAGTGCTAAAAGAAAATAATTTTCAATCCAGAGTTCTATGTCCTATGAATATAGCCTCAAAGAATAGAGATAAGACATTCTCAGAAGAAATAAAACCAAGAGAATTTGTTGCTAGCAAAACTGCTCTAAAAGTAATCCTGAAGAAAGGTCCTCATTTCAAAGGAAAATTATACCAAAAAGAAACCTAGAACATTCATAAAGGAAGTGCTTCAGAAATGATAAAATATCTAAAATATCTATATAAATATAATAGACTATGGCAGTTGAAAGCAAATATTATAACTTTATCTGATGAGATTTTCAATATGTGTAAATGAAATGTATATAACAACTACAACATGAAGGGAGAAGGCTGAAAGGACTATGTGGTGATAAGGTTTCTACATTCCTCTTGAAATTATAAAATATTAATTCTAAGTGGATTCTGACATTTTAAGTGTGTATATTTTAATCCCTAATGCAGCTACTTAATAATTTAAATAAAAAGATATGGTCAAATATAATTTGAAAAAAATTTAAATAACGCAAAAGAAGGAAGGAAAGGAGGAACAGAGTAATAATGAATAGAAGTAACAAACATAAAACAAATTAAAAAATAGTAGAACTAAATCTAAACATATTAATAATAACCAATAAGTGATTTAAACATACCAATTAAAATAAAGACATTCAACTATATCCTAAAAGAAATATACTTTAAATGTAAAGTTATAGAAAGGTTGAAAAGCAAAGAATAAGAAATATATATTATATAAACACTAATCAAAAGAAAGGTAGAGTGGCTACATTAATAGTAGACTTCAGAGCAAAGAAAACTGCCAGGAATAAAAAGAAACATTACATAATGAGAAGAGTCAAGAAGACTTACAATTTTAAATGTGTATTCATTTAATAACATTGCTTCAAAATGCATGAAGCAAAAACTGATACAACGTAAATGAAAAATGCACAGAACTACAACTATATTTACAGGTTTCAATACTCCTCTCTCAGTAATCAAAAAAAACAAGTAGGTAGATTAGTAAAGATATAAAAGAATGAACATCACTAGCCAACTGGATATTTCCCAACTCATTTTATCAGGCCAGCATTACTCTGATATCAAAACTAGATAGAGATAGTACAACAGAAGAAAACTATGGACAAATGTCCCACAGGAAAAAAAAAAATCTGTGTCAATAGGGAATCAATCCAGCAACATATAAAAAAAATTATACACAATGACCAAGTGGTATTTATCCTAATATTGAAAGACTGCTTTAATATTTGAAAATCAAATGGTGTAATGCAGACTGTAATTAAAAGACTAAAGAAGAAAAACAATACTGTATTCATTAATGTAGAAAATGATTTGAAAATAATCCAATATCAATTCATGATAAAACACTTAGCACAGTTAGAATAGAAGGAAACTTCATAACTTGATAAAGGGCATTAATCAAAATACCTACTCTTAATATCATACTTAATCATGTAAGATAAAAGCTTTTCTCCTGCAATCAGGAATAAGCAAGAATGTCTACTCTCACTACTCCCCTTCAACACAGTACTGGAAGCCTACCCAGTGCAACATGGTACAAAAGAGAAATAAAAGGCATTGGATTAAAAAAAAAAGAAATAAAATTATTCTTATTAATAGATAATATAATTGTCTCTATAGAAGACCCACCCAATCTGGCGGGGCAGTGGGGAGAACAGGTCCTAGAACTAATAAGTGAGTTTAGCAAAGTTGCAGAATGCAAGGTCAACAAGTAAAAATAATTTTTACTTCTAAATTAATAATGAACAATGAGAAACCAAAAATAAAATCTACTATCACTCAGAAAAAATTGAAATACTTAAGTATAAACCTAATAAAATAGATACAATATCTATACTCTGAAAGTTACAAAATGCTGATGAAAGAAATCAAAGAAGACCTAAATAAATGGTGAGATATACTATGTTGTGTTATAACTGGAAAATGCATTATAGTTAATATGTCTATGATCCTCATATTGATCTGTAGGTTAATACAATTGCCACCAAAATCCCAGCAGGATTTTCTGCAGATACAGATTCTAAAATTTACATAGAAAGGTAAAGAAATAAAAATTTAAAAATTTAGAAAAAGAACAAAGTCGGAGAATTCAAAGTACCAGTTTTCAGATTCACTATAAAACTACAGAAATCAAGTAAATATGGCATTGGTAAAGAGATAGACACATAGATTAATGAAACAGAATAGAGTTTAAAAATTGACTCAGTCTAAAGCCATGCTACCTTGAACAAGCCCGATCCCATCTGATCTCGGAAGCTAAGCAGGGTCAGGCCAGTTCAGTATTTGGATGGGAGACCACCTAAAAAGACCAAGCATAAAAATATAAAATAAAATAAATAAGGGATTGTAAGCTGACAAGGTCCTTGCAATCTGTGAGGTCAACCAAGGGTTGCCTTGCCTAAAAAAAAAAAATGACCCACACAATTATGGCTAATTAATTTTTGACAAAAGTGCAAAAGCAATTCAATGAAAATATAGTATTTTTAAACAAAATAGTGTTGGAGTATGGCAAAAAAAAAAAAAAAAGCTTTACTTAACCTTCACGCCCTGTTCAAAAATTAAACCAAACCCAAAATGTATCATAAATCTAAATGTACAACAGAAAGCTATAAAATTCTTAGAAGGAAACATTGAAGAAAATTTCCATTACCTGGAGTTAGGCAAGGTTTTTAGACATGACATTAAAAATACTATCCGAAAAGAAACAAATGATAATTTGAACTTTATCAAAATTAAAAACTTTTATTCTGTGTAAGATACCATTATGAGAATGAAAGACAAACTACAGCCTGGGAGAAAATATTTGTAAATCACATATCTAAGAAAGGACGTGTATCCAGAATATATTTTTGAAAACCTTTCAAAACTCAATAGAAATAAAATAACAAAAAAGTCAGAGTGCAGACCTAAATAGACACTTCAACAGAGAAGATATAAATAAGAATGACAAATAGGAGGCTTCCAGTCAAAATGGCGGAGTAATCAAATGCTGTGCTTGCCTCCTCTCACAACCACATCAAAATTACAACTAAACTACAGAATAGTCATTACTGGGAGTCACCTGAAGTCTAACTGAACATAAGTCATACAACTGGAAGAGAAGAGGCCACCTCTCAAGATTAGTAGGAGGGGCAGAAACACGAAACGGGCTGGTCCCATACCCACGTACGGCAGTTGAGAATAGGGAGAAATATCTCAGCTACAGAGTTCTCCCCAGAAAAGAGAGGGGTCCTGGCCCCATACCAGGCTCCCCAGTCCAGAGTTTCAATGCCAGGAAGAGAAGTCTTCATAACTTCTGGCTGTGAAAACCAGAGGAGATTGTGGCTAAAATGGAGGGCTGAGGGAGTGGCAGACTTTCCTGTTAAGGGGCTCGCATGTAAACTTACCCAGTGATAAATTCACTTGCTGAGCTCCAACTCTGCGGCAGCAGCCTGAAAGGCACCAGGGACATATGGGGAGACACTGAGTTGTCTGGCTTCAGGGCAAGGGCTGGAGGGGCAGCTTTTTCCTATACAGAAGTGCTGGCAGAAGACCACTGTTCCCTTGTTGAGTCCTTCCCTGCCCGGCTTGCAGACACAGGAGGGCACCATATCTGAGTCTCCATGTAGCTTATGCTGCTGGTCACTCTGACCTGGTGCTTCCCTAAGACCACCCCGCCTCCCTAAGTGTGGACCCACCCAAGCCACTTCCAGTGGATTTTCCATACAAACAACCTGTCTTGGCTCATGCCGCAGACTTTCCTAAAATCTCTTAAAAGTTCACAAAACCTAAACAAGCAGCTCTGGCCTCGGCATGCCCCATACCTCCTGCTGAACAGCCCCAAGTCCAGCACTAGCAGCAGCCAGCCTCAGTTCATGGCTTGGCCTCTTGGGGCACTTTCAAGCTCAGTGTAGGAGGTGGCCATCTGCAGATTGCTTGGTGGCTCATGCCAGTAGGCCCCAGGCAGGGCACAGGCTGCAACTAAACTTGGCCCAGCCTGCATTCCTGGTGGACAGTTTCACTGTGGAGCTGGGGTCACATCTGAGGACGACACACTCAAAGGGCAGACAGGGCAGGCACCAGAGCCCTGCTAAAGTGAGTCCTGCTCTGTAGGGTCAGCCCCTGCACAAGAGCTCCTCCACTGGTCATGGCCAGTCATCACAATTAATCAGCCTGAGGGTTAATCCCTTCTACTGAAGAGCAAACAGCAACCAAGAAAGGCTCAGCTACAACAAGAGGTCACACACAACCAATACAAGAGACATACCTGGAGCACCTAGCTCAGGGTACCAGGGAAGACTGTGCCACTGGGATCCACAGCACACCTACTACATAAGGCCACTCTACTAAGACCAGGAGACATAGTAGCCCTACATAATACACATAGTGGAACAGTACTCAGTCATAAAAAAGGATGAAATCTTGCCATCTGCAACAACGTGGATGAACCTAGAGGGTATTGTGCTGAGTGGAATAAGTCAGAAAGAAAGACAAATGTCATATGTGGAATCTAGAGAACAGGAGAAAGAAAAAAATCAACAGAAACAAACTCATATATACAGAGAGCTTTTTGATGGTTGTCAGACTGGGGGTACAGGGGTGAGTGAAGTGGGGAGGAAATTAAGAAGTACAAATTGGTAGTTACAAAACAGTCATGGGGATGTAGAATATAGCATGGAGAATATAGTCAGTAGTGTTGTAATAACTGTATAATGTCAGATGGGTACTGGATTTATTGGGGTGATAATGTCATAAGTTATATAAATGGCTAATCACTGTGTCGTACACCTGAAATTAATATAATATTGTACATCAACTATAATTGAGAAAATAAAATATAGAAATAAGAAAAAACAAATAAAATAAATGTAAAAAAACTAACTAGATAAAAAGGAATCCATGTTCAGTGATCTAGAAAACAATACTGCTAAGATGTTCATACTATCTACAGTGATCTACAGATTCAGTGCAATCACTATTAAAATTCTAACAACCATTAAAAAAAAAAAGACTGACAAATAAGCACATGAATATATGCGCGACATCATTAGCCATTAAGAAAATAATTAAAAATTCAATGTGATAAAACTGTATACCTATTTTAATAGCTACAAACAACAAAGCAAAACTGATACCAAGTGCTGACAAGGATGCAATGCACCTGAAATGCTCATGTTTAGCTAGTGAGAATGCAAAATGACACTGTTCTGTATCTTAATTGTAGTGGTTGGGGTTATGAGAATCTACACCTGTGTTAAAACTCATAGAATTGTGCACACACACGCAATTTTTACTGTATGTTCGTTTTTAAAAACACACTTACTTTGTTACACTGCAGTGAGAACTAAAAGTGAAATCACATGGTGAACAGTCTTGAAGGATGGTCCTCGATAAATGTTAGTTCATTTCCCCTACTTTTTCTTCCTCTTTCTGGTGGTCAGTGTCCTTGCTAGCTAAAATCTGTGTGTTTTGCACAGTTCAGAACTGGAAAAGTCAGACAGAAATTGTAGATCTGCACCTCACCAGTGGTGAGTCAGCTCCTCACCACTAGTTTTAGTCTAAAATTATTACAAAGGCCCCGTTTAACAGAAACATTTATTGCTTAGATCAATAGGTGTTGTCAAATAATAAATGTCAAAAGTCAAGATACAGATTTCATTCTTAGAGTAACATGAAATATATTCCCATGTTCTGGAAATTGGAGACATGACTCTGTTAAACGTGAGCTTTCGATACTATTATATCATTGCTGCAAAGCTGTTGCTTTGTCACACACTCACTCTAGATATTATCATCTATAAATTTCAGCATTTTTAGTGAAGTAAAGAGTCTTTGTGTTTCTATTCACCACTGCTATTTATTTCTACCAATTAAGTATTATAGACAAATACTGCTTTGCTTCTATTACAACATGTGAATGATTATTCGGGGTCTGCTCTTTGCTAGCAGTTAGTATCTAGAGAAGTATAATGTGTGCTTAATATTATTTTATGTTCTTCTGATGCAAAGCAGAGGTATTTATCTTGATTTCTGGTAAAATCTCTGATCCTTATTAGAAAGAAACAATGCTACATAATGCTTTCTTCTCATCCCCAGAGAGGAAATTAAATTTTTCACTGACTCTATCCCTCTGTCAAAACACATGTTGCTCTTAAGGATTAAGTATAGATACTATCAGGTTACTGCCTTAAAGATTAAATAACTCATTCTTCAAAATCTCATAATAAATAATATGTATTATCTTAGGAGTGAACTTGGATACAGGGTCGCCTTCTGAGCACCATCTCTTCCCCCTTTTTCTCTGAATCTATTTTAAATAGTTTTATGCATTTGTTCTTGTCTCTAACAGAGTTCATTTGAACATTCGACATTTGCATTTTACACAGTCAGTAAAAGATAATTATTCAACGCATATGCTTTCTGATTAAATGTGTGAAACTTCTAAATAGAAAACGGAAATTAGTTTTAAGTGCATTATGAAAGACTTAAATTTATCTTTGGTTCATGGAGCAGTGATCAGCTTTTCTTGTGGTATTCCTGTGGTTTCATTTGCAATGACTGTCAGTCAGCCAGACCCCATACATTCTAGAAGGAAGTTTATCCCTAGTTAATCCTTCTCTCTCTGAGCAGAAGTAGCTCCACACTGACCTTTTTGTGACAGTTGCCTTTCATTATTCCAACTTGAGCTAAATGTTGTCAATAAAAATCACAGTTAAATCGAGTTGACATTAACTGAGGGGACCAGAAAAACTGCTTTAGAGGCATAGTATTTTTGCCGTTTTATCAGGTGCTGTCTGAGACCCCAGTGAGTCATTAAAGAGGAATTCTGTTTATTCATGCTGACAGAGTAAGAGTAGGGGCAGCCCTAAAGTCTATCCAGATCAAGACCTAGAATCTGGAGTAAGAAAACCCAATTCTGAATTAATTTAATAAGACTGGTCCTCAGAGGAATTTTTTTATAAAATCTCTCTTTTCATCTTCTTGAGGTATCTTTATGTTTTCCCAAAATTCCCAGCACAATCTTAGATGACTGCTGTCTCCCCATTTGAATGAATTTACCTAGTACTGCTTTCTAGAGAAACATCTAAGCTCCAGACCTGTTTTGCTCTCATCCACCCCACTAGCCTCCATAAAAACCTTAACAGCCCTGGATCCCATTCTCTTATTCCTCTTAAAGAATGGACTTTGGGGAGCAGACTTGAGTTTGAAAAACAGATCTGTCACTTAGTAGCTATGTCTTTGATCAAGTTACTAAACTACTCTTAACTCGATACCCTCATCTCTAAGTGGAAACAAGTCTAGTTACTTACTTCCTAACGTGGTTTTAAGGATTATCTTAGATAATGCAAATGCTATATTTAGAATAATACCTGACGCAGCAAGCACTAAATTGACCATTGTCTTCTTTATACCATAATGATTAGATTACATGTATATCTCTTACAATAGAATTAAAATTGGTAGAGTAAAAATTGTATCTTACTATTGTTTTCCCAGAACCTTAGATGTGTCATATAGGTGATCAATAAAAGATTTGTAAATGAATAACTGTATATGGCAAGTCTCTCCCTCTCCCTCTCCCTCTCCCTCTCTCTCTCTCTCTACACCCTCCCTTCCCTGCCTCCCTCTTCTCTCTAGCTACCAATCTAGCCAGTTAGATATGTATAAATAGGTATATATATATACATATATATATATATATATATAATTTTAAAGGAATGTTTCTTCTTTATTCCTGTTAATTTATATATGACTAACCCTCTTTTCATTCCAAGTAACTACCCCATGACTATACCTGTTTTTCAAGTCATTTCTCATTCCTTATATCCCTGGTTAGAATATAAGCTCATTAAGGTAGACACTTTGTTTTTTTATCACTATGTCATCAGGGCCTAGAACAGCGTCAGACATACAAATAGCAACATAATAAATATTTGTGAAAAGAACAAATGGACATTCTCTGACTTTCAATATCTGCCTCGAGTCCTTCACCTTGATGCCCGTCTCTGGCTTACTCGTCTAGTTTCCATTCAATGCCGTCCTTCTCAACTCTGATGTACACTACTCTTATTTACCACACTATATATCTTCTGAGGTGGAGTTCTCTCCACCTTGATCCAGCTCCCCTTCCCCAAACACTTAAGCTATATTGACCAGAGAAAAAGGTCTCTCCAAGGAAATGGGCACATATCATATTTCTTCGTTTGCTGCTCCAATTAATCATGGTAATGTGTTAATTAATTTAGAGTCTCCCACCCCTCCCAGGTTATAAGGAATTGCTTAGATTATGCTCCAACCCTGTACTGAGGGGAGAAAGATTTGGAATAAGGTAGGCACAGCTTTGTAAAAACCTTTGCCATCATTCCCACAGGCAGTTGCCACTCCCTAGCTATTGATCAGACAGCTTGCTACTGGTTCTTTATGCCATCCCACTAAAGCAGGTGTTCTCAATCTTTACTGTGCACAAGATTTACCTGGGGAGCTTTTAAAATAAGGGTAGCTGATGGCACGCCCCACCCTCCGAGGGAGTAGCTCTAATATGTATCCAGGCTGAGAACCACTGGGTTATAAAGGGTTTCAGCCCATTCAGACTAGCTTTTCAGGTACCAGAAATCCCAAATTTAAAGTCTTAAGACAGAAGAACAGACCAGAAAGAAATCTGACCAATATATAGCTTATGCCATGTCTGAGGCATTAGCCATCACTCAACTGTAGCCAATTGTAATTATGTAGGAATGTAGCCCAGTGTTGCTAGATCTTCTAAATCTTTAAGAGAAGACATAATCTGCAATTATAGAGATGAACTTTCACAATTTGAAGAGCTGGCAACCAATTCAAATTTCTTTAAAATACTGTGTGGGTTGAATAAAACCTATCTTGAGCTTGATTCCATTCATGGACCAATAATTTGCAAGTTTTACTTTATACCAACTGCTCTCCCATATCCTAAGAAATCTTTTCTATATCCTTCACCAAGTCGGCATTAAATTCTTAGAAAGATAAATTCTTTTTTTATCACTCATGTATGTTCTAGGTTTTGTTTTGAACAAAACTGATTGATATATTTGGAATAATTTTAAAGGGCCAAAAGAATTTGTGATTTAGTGCACGAGATGCTCAAAGCCGTAAACATAGAGCTATTGCCAATATAAACATCACCCCCCTGCATCTACTAATATGTATTAATACCTGAAATATGCAAAGCACTGTGTAGGCCCTTTGGAATAGACAAATGGCATCGTTCCTGCTCTATAAAATCATTCCATATACTTAGAGAGATAGGACATAGATCCATAGGATTTCAGTACATATACAACACAAGGCTTTTATTAATGGTGAGGCCTTGGATAGTCTGAATTTATATGCAGGAAGTAGTAGAACATTTCACTGAGAAGGAAGTGGAAACCGATAGTGGAATGCCTCAAATGGATAACAAATGAGTTCAGATTTTTAAAGGCAATAGTGAGCAACTGAAGCAGTTTTATGTGTTTTTAATTTTTGTTGGCTTTTTTTCTTTTGTTTTATCTTGCTTTTAAATAGAACAGTGACAAGGCAAGCAGTGCTAGGGGAAGCACTCTCATCACGGCGGATGAGACAGACTGGACAGCAGAGACTAGAGGAGGACTAACTGTTAATAGCGCATAGCCAAGCTGCAGACATGAGATGATAAGAGTCTGGCCTGGGTGGTGGCAGAAAGATGAGAAGCAAAGGGCAGGCTCAAGTGATCTGGATCATGACTAGAGAAAAAGGAGGACTAGCTATTACTCAGTAATCCCCCAAGATGGGTTTCACTCTGTGCTGAGCATTTAACATAAAATTATCTCTTTTTCTTTAAGTGAAATATGACTGAAATGGGACAGGACTTGAAGAGGATTCCACTATATAACCACATGGCAAGATTTATCTTAAAGGGCCTTAGAGATCATCCGGTCCAACCCCATCACTTTACAGATGGGGCTTGACTTTTCCGAGCCACATACATATATTGTAGCAGGGCCAGAAAAGAGCCTAGATTTCTCATTTTTTACCCTAGTGATCTTTCCTCTTCACTATGCTCATGCTGAGCTTTCATATAAATGGGTTATAAATCAGGTATCAGAATCAGGTAAGAAGATGCACGTGAATAGGTGATAAAATGAAAGTGAATAGGTAATAAAATGTGGTGTAGAGAATAATTCCATAACCACTTAATGCAAACACGGGAGGAGAGAGTGAGGAAAAAAGCTCCACAACCTTGATGTAAAGGCTGTACAAAGGAGGAGATAAAGTCAGCAATGATATACAGTTAGCAGTAGTGCCTCCGTTCTGTTTATCAGCCCAGCACAGATGCTGAGATAAATAAATGGAACATAAATAAAGGGGACGTAAATGGAAATAAAAGGAAAGCGGATTCAAAACAGCTATTAGAAAGCCCTGTTCACTGGAAGATGATAAATAATCACCGCTCTGGAAAGGTTGTTGAGGTCACAGTGAGGCGTCACTGGAGTTGGGCTTGGAGTGGCGCTTGCCTCATGAGTTTCTACCTTGTAAACAAGAACTTTCTCTCCTAAACAAAACATTCTAGCATTGTGATTTGACACAACAGCTTGTGGCATTGTCTACAGGAGACATATTATCTGGAAGTTTAGCTGAGTAGATGGCCTAATAGAAACTGAACTATAGACAATTGGATCATCCATCCTTTAGCCAGCCATTCTGGTACCATGTGGCTGAGCCTATGGCTGAGCTCTGGCTTGCAAATGCTTCTTGGCAATCTTTAACTGTGCCAAACTGTAAAGCCAGATTACCCTCTCTGTCCTAAATTGCTCATCGACAGCCCATGTAATAAGGGCTAAATAACAGGGTAGGAAAGAGGAATAAGAATACTTTCCACACCTTTGCATTCATTCTTCCATTTGAGTTCATAATACTTTCTCTCACAGAAAAAGCATTCCAAAGGACAACTTGGGGGAGGTTTGTACCAACTCAGAAATTATAGCATATTGATCAAGATGGATTCAGTATGGTACAACCAGAAAGTAATTTACCATCACTACCAGACACACCTACTCTGTATACTCATTTTCCCCCACTGCAGATGAAATTTGGGGCAAGCATAGCTGTTCCCATCTCATAAATGTAACAAAAGTCTAGTGTCCTCTATTATTAAAGGTCTACTCTCATCCGTTTTAAAAGTTCCCTATTCCATTGCCTAGGCCTGCTTCAGACTCAGAAATCTATAACTGGTGAGAAAGGGAGAGTTTCCTCTTTCTTATTCTATCTCCTCCCCTAGTTGCTGCTTTCTCTGGCCTCGCCTGTGCTGGGCCTAGAAGGGAGAGAGACTGGAGTAAAAGGAACTGGACGTAACACTGCTGGCATAGTGGACATCTGGCTTTGGGACCCTCTGGGTGTGGCAGATGTCCAAATGCTAATTTTTTTTCTTGTGGGACCTGATGTGGGCTCACGATTCCTCGCACAGGAGACCTCTGCCTACAGTTCCTGGAGAGCAAGTCTTCCACTCCATACGGGCTTCCAGCAGTCTTCTCCATACGGGCTCTCCTCTGGGGTCAGTTTACTATACAGGCAAGTCCACTTTCCTCAGGATGAGCAGTCCAGCTCCCTTCTTCTGGGTCCAGGTCTAGCTCTGGAAAACCCACACTTTTGTCTAGAAAACCACAACTTTCTCCCAAAGCAGCTGATCACATCTTAACTTTATAGGTCAGACTTGTTACGTATCAATCTCTATATCTTCCCAAATTGCATAAATGCATGCCAACCCCTTTAATTTGTTCTCCTAATATCTGCCACATTTGGCTTAAGTTGAACACCAGTGCCTCCTCCACACTATAGAAAAGGGTCACAAAGAACACTGACACTTCTAGCCCAAAAAATCCTCATAGGAGACTTTGCCACCCCCGATGAATCCCTGACATCTGCTGACACAGCCTGGAGGTAGGTGAAGAGCTGAGCTAGGTGAACTCACATTCAGGGATGGAACACTTGCATCTATCTTCTTGTTCTAGGCAGTTAAGACTCATGCCAAAATGTGGAGAAGTGTTTTTTTGTTTTTTGGGGTTTTTTTTAAGTTTAAAGTCAAATTACATATGGAAGCCACCTCTTCCTGCCTTTGTATCCTGTTCCTGCTGTTCCCTGTCACACTGGCTTCAAGACCGACATGTAACAACACAAGAAATGTAAGCAATTAGACATCCAAATGATTTTGACAGCAGGGTAGTCATCTGCTGGATCATGGTAAATAACCTAATCCAGTATTTAAATTCTATTTTTTCCAGATGATTTGCTTATTTAGTTCAATTCACCTCTTTGGATAGTTTTCCTATACACATTTCAAGAAAGTTAATTAGGGTAAGAGTTTGACCTAAGCATGAGAAGCACAAAAAACTCCTGGCATTTTGAGGTCAGGAAGATGATCAATTTCTTTCTGAACATCCTTTGCCAAGCTGTTCTCACTTTAATTTTTAAACTTGTGTGAAATTCAAAGAACACAGAGCCCTGTGTCATTTACACTTGGGCCATCATAAAAAGGCAGCTTTCTCAAAAAGAATATTGGCTGTTTTCCAGGCTGCTAGAACGCTTTTTATGGGATCTTTTAAACCATTCTCCTTTAAGCCAAAAAGGGAAATTAAATTTGGCCAAGGGTGAATGGACTGCCCAAGATATGAATTGCTTCTACTAGAAACACAGTTCAAGGGATCCTAAACCTTCCCAGTTTCAGGAAAGAAAAAAGTAAATCCCACCTACCCCATTTATCATGGAAGAGACACTAAGTAACTTGCAACACAGTAAAGAAAATTTTCTTTTCGGAGCCACCTTGATGAATTGTGCATTTTTATAGAAATCATTCGGGCACTTTATGTCACCTTACAGAGTAGAGTAAAGGTGCCATCTGACAAGAAGGGTATGATGATACTTTAAAATAGCTCACTTTGCTTAAAAACAAACAAATAAACGATGCTTGGGATATGGTCTGGTGAGAATTTCAATCTTGAAAAATTAATTATGAAATAGTTCAAGGATGAAGTATAGAGAATAATATAATAAACACCCATAAAACAGCATTCAGCTTTGCCAAATCATAACATTTGGTCATAATTGTTCAGATTTTGTCAAAACTAGAAAACGTTAGATAAGTTGTTTATAACTCCTTTTCTTCCTGTCACAGAAGTGATACTATGTTGACTTGGGTGTTGATCATTCCCAGAATTTTCCTTTTGATAAATATATATGCATCACTAAACATAACTTTGGGTGGTGAATACACAATGCCATACACAGATGATGTATTACAGAATTGTACACTTGAAACCCATATAATTTTATTAACCAGTGCCACCCCAACAAATTTAATAAAAAATAAAAGTAAAGAAATAAAAGGAAAAATAAATAAATTGTAAGTTTCAATAAGAAAAAATAAAATAAAATGTAGATTTTATCATTACTCAGGAATGGTAAGGTCGACAGATCAGAAGACAACTGCTATTGAAAAGATAGTTTTTATACTCAGATCCAAACAGAAGGGTGAATGCCACTATGACGGCACATGGAGAAGCACCAAGATCAGTCAGGAAGCAGAGGGAGCAACAGGAAAATGCAGCAAGAACCTTAATTTTGGCTTCCATGCAAAAGAACAGGCAAAATTGGGTAAAGAAGTTTAGGAGTGGCTAGTTTGAATAACTTCAGGGAACTCTGGGGTGTAGGGGCTGCCTTGGAGGAACTAGGGTAGAGGAAAGGTGGCCCAGAGTGTAGGGGCTCCATAAAGCAGTTGGTTAGATGTGTGGAGGCTGGTGCATTTGTTTCCAGTTTCTTTTTACTATTACAAATGATGTCGCAGTGATTAAATCTTTTACCTGCCTCCAGACGTACACGTGGCAGAAAGACATGGAATAACTGAGTCCAAGAGCATTTGTGCCTTGACCTTTAATACATATTGCCAAATGGCTATTAAAATTATTTGCAGCAAATTACCCTTCCACCAAGTACAGAAACTGTTTGCCAATAAGATGGTGTGCAATGGTATCTAATTAAGGTTTGAATTTCCATTTTCCTCATTACTAGTGAATCTGAGCATCTTTACATATGTTTTTTGGCCACTTGCATTTTCTTTTATATAAATTGCCTGCTATATCTTTTGCCAATTTTTTCTACCGGGTTATATGTATTATTATTATTTTGTAAAGTTCTTTATATTCTGGATGCAAACTCTTTTTTAGTTGTATGTGTTGTAAATATCTATCCCAAGTCCATATCTCATCTTCTAAATTACTTTACGTATCTTTGTTTTACAGAAATCTTAAGTTTAGTCAAATGAATTAAAATTTTACTTTCTATTTTGGTGTGTAGTTTTTTTTTTTTGTATCTTTTTAAAGAAAGTCTTCTAATCAGAACATTGTACTTTATTTAAAATTTTAATGTTTTGATTGTTTCCCATTTAGATCTTTAGTAAGTCTGGAATTAAAATTTTAATATAGTAACAAGCAAAGGTCTTATTTTTTTCCCACTAGGATAATCCCTTACTGATTAGTCCATATCTTCCTCCATTGATTTTTAATGCTACCCAATCATTTGTCATTTTCTTTTGTTTACAGTCTATTTCTTTGCTCTTTATTCTCTTCCATTAGTCTGGTTTTTTTTAATCCCTACCAAAGCATCTTAATCACAATGACTTTACAAAAATCATATCGCCTCTCATGTAATTCCCCCAATTTTGTTTTACTTCTTTAAAATTGTTTTGATTATTCTTCAAAAGTTGCTTTACCCATATAAATATGCATCAGCTAGTCAATTTCCATACACACATACCTAAATAAACAAAAAAATATTGTGTCTTTGTTGGGTATTGCATTTAATTTATGTATTAATGTTGATTAAAATGAGTATCTTCACAATATTGAGATTTCCCATTTATAATGTGCTATTTGTTTCTTCAAGGTTTTTATTGTTTTTTAATTAAATATCTGATTATGCTCCATAAATCCTTATCTTTTTTTTCTTAATGTCTTATATTGTATAAGTTCTGTGGCCATTGTAATTGACATACTTTAAAAAATTAAAAGAAAGCAAATTACTTTGCGTACTAATTATATAGCCATTTACCTTACTAGATTTTCTCATTAGTTCTAATAGTGATCTCTTAGATTATTTTAATAGAATTTTTTCTTTTGCATAGACAATTATGTTATCTATAAATAATGACAATTTTTAAATCAATAATCCTTCTACAGCTTTTTCTTCTCTTACTGTATAGGCTAGGCGTCTACCACAGTATTATATAGAAGAGGTAATAGCAGTCATCCTTGCCTCATTCTTAATTTTAAACAGAATGCATTTAATATTTCACCATTGAATGTGACATTTATCATAGTGGTTGACAGATTTAATCTCTGATCAGATTAAGAACATTCCTCCTCTTCCTTATTTGTCAAAGGTTTTATCATGAATGGATTCTGGTTTTAATCAAATATATTTTCTATGCCTATTACAAAAATCATGTGGTTTTTCTCTTTTAATTCCTTAATGTGGAAATTTTCCTTAATAGAGTTTTATAATATTTAGCAACCCTTGAATTCTAAACCCAAACTGGTATCGAAATACTTTTAGACTCTATTAGATACATATTGTCATGATATTATTTCAGATTTTTCTATTTACATTAATGAGACTGGCCTAAATCTTTTCATTCTTTTATTGTCCCTGTCTAGTTTTACTATTTATGCTACACCAGCCACATAAAATGGGTTAGAGAGCATTCCCTCTTTTGCTAATCTCAGGAATAGTCTGTATAAAATGGAGATTTTTCCATTACTTTAAAGAGGTAGGATTTACTTCTAAAATCATATGATGCTGACCTTGTTTTTTGGTGGATGGCTTTTAAACTACCAAACCAATTTCTCAATGGTTATAAATCTATTCAGTTTTTCTATATATTCATGAGTCAGTTTTGGTAAGTATGTATTTCTAGGGAAATTATCCAGATTGTCTGATTTTTAAAATCTAATGTTATGAAACTGTTCTTAGGGTTCTCTAAGTTAAAATCTGTACGTAAGGGCCGTTTTTCATGTCTCTCGTGATTTTATTGGGTTTTTTCCTTGCTCAAAATGGACAGATTTTCTTTTTATTACATTAATCTTTCCAAAGAATTAGCTTTAATTTGGTTGATCTTCTTTATTGTTATTTTTAATTCACTTCTACTCATCTTTATTATTTTTTGCCTCTCTACGTTCTTTAGGGTTCTTCTCTCAAGGCACACTTAAATTTTGCAATGAAAATTCACCAAGAATAATGTTCCTTTTCCTCATGCCTTTACCAATGTTCCTAATTTAAAGGAAATCTGCATACATCTCTTGTATTAATCAATTAGAGCTAAATCAATAGGTCATAACGAATTATCAGAAAGTTGCTGGTTAAAACAAACCTATGATAAGTAGAGTTTGCAAATTTCAGTGATAAGCAGTTTTCTTCAATAAACATTTAAATAATGTTACTTTTCTATAACAATAATTTATAGTGTTAAAGTTATAAATTGAGCCCTTGAAACATTGTAATAAATCTTTCGATATTACAAGAAAGCTCCTTACTCAGCAACAAATTTATATAGAAACTTAACCTTATAATTGTGAAATACCATGTTAGTACAGATTGAACTTAAGCTCTATATATCAAGTTGTAAAGTTTAGCTAAGTGTTTATCTTCTCAAAACATCTCTATCAACAGTCCCTCATTTTACTAATGTTTATTATTAAACTGCTTTTGAGTTTGCACCTTAAATTCTAGCCAGAAATGGAATAAAGAAATACTGATTTCATCATTTTCTGTTTCCAGAATTCTGATGTTTTTCAATAGTTTCCTGTATTGGAAGCTTAACTCATTAATTTCCTATCTTTTTTGTTTCGTTTTCTCATATAATAATTTAATTCTCCAAATTTCTCTGTAAGTAGCAGTTTAGCTACGTCCCATAAGTTTCATGCTGTATTTTAATTATAGTTCAATTCCAAATAATTCCTAATTATTATTTTAATTTCTTCTTTGATTTGTGATTTAAAAGAGTGTTTATTTAGTTTGGGTTTGGTTTAGGCTTTCCAGTTGCGTGTACATGTATTGGGGTGATGGTGGGAGTTAGTTATCTTTTATTTCTGATTTCTAAGTAATTTCATTGCATTACCATGAAAGTAAATGATTTGTTTGATACCAATTTGCTTTGTGACCTAGTTCTGGGTCAACATCTTTTTTAGTACTCTTTGTTAAATAGGTGAGTTTTCCAATCATTACGAAATCCATTTATTCAATAAAGTAAACTAATTTCTTTGTTCACTATTCCTTCTTGCTTTTTGTTCATTCCTACTAAATTAACTTTTCTTATTCTATAATGGAATTCTTTTGCTAAAACTTAGTTATTAGTGGCTAATTCAACTTGTCTAAATGTGTCTTTATTTTACCCTCACATTTGAATGATTATTTGGGGGTATAGTATTCTAAATTGGCAATTACTTTTCCTAATAATTTTGAAGATAGTTTTACAAAGTTTTTAAATTATTTTTTATTTGAAGATAATATGTCTTTTTCTGTTTGCATTTAAATTATTTTTATGGCTCTACAGTTTCAACTAACAGGTATCTGGTAGTAGATTTATTTTTGTTTCCTATCCTGGGGCTTGAGATATTTTATTCTGAGGATTTATGTCTTTCATAAATTATAGGAAATTTCCAGATTTTATTTTAATGAAAATTGCCAATCATCCATTTTCTGTACCTTTCTTTCTAGAATGCATATGAGATATAGATGATAGATAGATAGATAGATAGATAGACAGACAGACAGATAGATGCCTATGAGATAGATATATAAATAGATAATGTACAGAAGAGAGAAGTGAGTCTTTGCATTCCATCTTCTATATTTCATCTCATGTACCAATTTGCTATCAAAACACAAATCCTTGGCTACAAAGTCCAGATAAACTGCTCTCCACACACAATACACTGGCTTCAGTTTACCTTCTTAGAATTGTGGTCTGCATTCACTGCTCAGGGTTCCATTTTGTATTCAATTATTTTACTTTGTATGCCTACGGATTTCTAATACATTCTTGCAAGCTCAGCTATGCATTTAAAACAATATTTGTTATATTTCATGGAAGATTTTTAGGTCATTTTTATGGAAATATCTTCAAGTAATTTAGTTTATAACATTTCTGGAAATGGCAGTCAAGACTTTCAGTCTTCAAAAAAGATTTAATTAAGTTTGAACCACTTCATATAGGTATAGGCAATAAAATTTTTTAAAAAAATACACCTGCTTACTAGCATTTAGTTAAAAAGGGCTATATAGTTGACTTGTTACTAAATAGAACAGTCAATTATCCAAGGCTCCCCTTTTCGTATATCTCATTAATTAATATTTTACTTTAATATCTCAACTCCCTTGCAATTTTAGACTGAGTAATTTAAAGCACTTTTATTATTTGCTTTTACTACAGTTTGTTTTCATCATTTTTCTGTCATGCGATAAATAAGAACAAAAGAAACTTGTCCATGTTAATTAAAGCGCAATTAAGGGACTATGAACTAACCGTGATTGTTTGCAGAGGGGCATTCTAGAAAATTGATACTCTTCCACATCTTTATGCCAAATTGAAAATTATATCACTTTTTATTTAAATGGTTCCATTACGACTGTTTTTAGTATGACCTGATAGTTTTGAGACCCAGGCTTTAATTCACTCACTCTTTTCAGTCTTCCTTTTATATATTTATATACTTTGGGATTTTTTTCATTTCAATCCTTGTGTAACATTTATAGTTATTACATCAACTATATCCTACTACTGTTTTATGGTGATTCCAAGGTTTCTGGTTTTGCCTTCCTAATATGTAAACTCTTTCCAGAGCAAGGACAGCATGTAAGACTCTCTCATGATTTCTTACTATAGAGCTAGCTGGTACACATGGCAGTCAAATTCTAAATTTAAAAAAACAAAAAACAAACAAACAAAAAAGAAACTGCCTGGATAACAACTTTATCTGAAACAAGAATTTCATTAACACCAATAAATAATAAGAGACTAAAGCAATGAAGGTATGTGAAACTATCTAAATCCACAGTGTTAATTATTTAATTCCTGCCGACAGACTACCTTGTGGAAAGAAGGATTAAAGTGGAAAGAAAATGAAATTCCTATTAATAAATTACAAAGCAAGAGAAAACCAGAGGGAGGAAAGCCAGAGGTAGGAATAGTATTCCTGTTGTAGAGATTCCGAAAGAGTCACTTGGAATCCCACCCTCAAGCCTGGAACTCTGAGACTATTCAATAGCCATTCATTCAGTCACAGAAGAAATGTTTTTTGAGTACTCGTCATGTTCCAGACACTGATGTAGGCTTTTAGTATACAGCAGTAGACAAATCAGGCAATAATCCCTGCCCTCACAGGGCTTGTGTTACAGGTATAAGTAAGAGGTAGACACATGAATGCATAAGTAGATGAACAGACTGCATAACATGTCAGAAGTGCTATGAAGAAAAAATTAAGCAGGAAAGGGGGCCAGGGGCCAAATTGGGGAGTTTTTCATTTTAAATAAGGCGATTAAGGAAAGCATCACTGGAAAGTGACATTTGAGCAAACAGCGGGCTGAAGGAGCAAGCCAGGAGGATATCCGCGAGAGGAATGTTCCAGGCAGAGAGAATTGCAAATGCATAAATATTAGGCAAGAAGGAGCCTGGCATGTCCGAAAACTAGCAAGAGAGTACTATGACGAGAGAGAGATAAGCAAAAACGAGAGCTGTCGAAACTGAAGTTAGAGCGTCTACGGAAAGAGAAAGTGGGAAGATCCAAAAGGGCCCCATAGGCCATTGTATATAAAAGCAACTGGAACCATCACTAAATGGCAAGCTCTTAATATATGTTGGCTGTTAGCTGATATAATACATTAGGCACTAAACTGCTTATCAATGAATGGATAGGCTGTGATATTTTATGTGCACTCTCTTTTCAGGAGGTTTGTCCTCACCAAACTTCGAGTCATCCCAAAAGGAGCATTTTCAGGATTTGGGGACCTGGAGAAAATGTACGTACCTGACAATGCTGTGTGTGAATGCTTCAAATGGGCTGTGGGCAGCAGCCTCAGATTACATCTAGCACGATGCCCTATGCTTAGAAGCCAGAAAACTTTTCATACTTCCTCCCATTTTATTTCCTTATCATAGTTCCTAAATAGTAATGTGGAATCTTTCAGAGTGTGGCCATTGGAATGAAAATAAGCAATCCGAGAATCCTCATGTTTTTCTTTTATAAGATGTTGTTCCCAAAGTGGAGTGGAATTTTTATAAACCAAAGCATTTCTCTGTTGACATCCATTCCTTTTTAGGAAAACTTTCTATTATTTCTGATTAGTTTTTAATTGAGAGTGGGGGCTAATAATTGTGCTTTAGAGCTTCTCTAGACTTCCTGTTCCCAAAACATGCTGACAACTGGTAATTGATACAAAAGCATTTAGAAGTGTTAGGAAAGTTTACAGCACCGAAGGAGATTTCCTTTGGAAAGAGAGGATTCCTTTGTTAATGCAAACATTCACTTCATATTGAGCTAGTTTAATGTATGGGTTTTGCCAAACAGAACTTTCTCAAAATGGAGTACAGCTGTAAAAAGAACAAATTCTCCTGTATTTAAGGCAACCCACTCTCCTTTTGAAGGCTCTTGATTCCATCTCCCAGGACTGTAGGGCTGGGAAAATGTATTCTTCACCACAGAGACCACTAGAATTCAGGACTTAGAATTTAGGACTTAAACACCAATAAATATAGCAACAGGGAGACAAATTACACAGAAGTGAATTAAAGTAACACCCCAGGTTACATGTACTTCTCCTTCTTGAAACCACTCAGTTTTCTTATTGGTTCTTTCACTCCCTGTCCCCCTTTTAAGAAGAATATTTGCTGAAGTCTGAGAAAACAAAGAAACAGATTAATGAAAGAAACACAAAGAGAGAGTGGCAATGTGTTTCAGCAATTAAACCACCTGCTTAGAGAAGAGTGGTAAGAATCCTGGATTTGAGTGTTAGTTTTAATAGTAATTAAATCACCTTATCTCTCAGGGCTTTGGTTTCCTTATCTGTGTGTTAAGGGAGGAGTTTTAAAAGGAGGAGATGGTTTATGTGATCTCTAATTTTTAAGTGCAAGCATCCTCCAGTTGGATGAGACCCCAGTTGAAGGAAGACCTATGGTCTTCAGGGTTTACCCTCTTGAAGACATTCGACACTCAGGAATTAGGAGAAGGGGGCACTCATCTGAGCAGAGTTTACCAAGAGAAAGAGGGAAGCAATAGAGTTGGAGAGCTTTTGGCTCAAGGTATATTCCTGATGGATTAGCCATTGCCCTGCCTGGAACTAACATAGACCACATGACTACTGTATATGCCTCGTCCCCCAAACAGTCCTATGATTGCATAGAAATTATTCTGAAGACAGGAAATATCAGATATCGCAAATAATCCACCTTAATCAAATTAAATCCAGCAGCGTAACTGACCCCACATTGGGCGTTCTGCATCAAACCAGACCTTCCAGTGGTTATCTAAACGGTTGAGCTGAGCTGACAGAGCAATAATCCCAGAGACAGGGAAACTCGCTCAGGAACTCCTCAACGTCCTCGGACACAGCTTGTCTATTTCTAACTCATGTCTTTATTAATTAACCTGCGCTTACACAGTGGAATGCCAAAAATAAAATTAAATTGATCTTATTTTTTCCAACACTTTATATGTCCTAAGGCTTCAAAACTATTCCTTAGTAGAGAGCCTGGCACTAAACTGAACTCTGAACAGTCTGCTTATACCCTTCAGTCTCTATACCTACCTTTATCCATTGTCTCACCTTCTATTTCTTGGTCACCAATAAGTTCTCGTCTACTTTCCAGACCTATCCCATTTTTGTTCTCTAGTTTTTAACCAATTTCCTGAACTTAATAAATATTGGCTTTCTCTCCAATATCTCCCCCTCCGCAAATCATAAGTTCCTTTCCATTCATGTTCTACTTGTGGCCAACTTTTACCTATTCTTATTAAAAAGAAAGGGAACAATAGCTTTCTGTATAAATGTTGCCTTCCTCCCCTGCTATCTTCCTCTCTCTTCCCATCACTACTAGTCTTTTGAAAGAACAGCCCCCTGTCCTTTACTTTCGATCTCTCCTTAGCCTGCTCACTTGCTATCTGTCCACAAATTCTCTAACAATATTATTCTATTAAAGGTCCTAACAATACCGTATCTGCCAGGTCTATGACTTCCACTTTGCCTTAGTGCTTAACTTATATGTAGCTTTTGATTTCAGTGACCATTCATTCCATTCTTACTGCTCTTTTCCCTTTTAACTTCAGTGACACCACAGCCTCCTGCCTGCCCTCTTAACCTCCAAGACTACCCATAAATAGTTCTCTCCAAACTTCTTGTTCCTCAGCTGCCCCTCGAAATTCAGATATTCCAGGGCTCCATTTTCAGCTATTTTCGTTTTTTATAGTCATACCTGCAATTCACTATTCATCACAGAATGTCTTACTATCAGGGCTCTTAAACCCTCATTTTCAACCCCGCCTCTCTTTTGAGGCCATAATTCTTTCTGAAATGGAGAGCCTCTCAAATTAACATCTACAATTAAATAAACTGCAAGAGCCTCACATTCGATATATCCACACTAGCTCATTATCTTATCTTTAAATTTCTCATCTTATATTGCCCAGTGAATAACATCACTACCTGCCCAGGATCCCAAGCAAGAAAATTCAGAGTCTTCTCTCATATGCCTTCTCTGTCCCTTATATCCAGGTACTCTTCTAGTCCTTTTGACTATCTCGAAAATATCTCGAGAATCCAGCCCTCTTCTCACTCCTGCTGCTATTAGATCGAAAGTCTCATCAACATGTACATACTCCACTACGTGAGGCTGCCATGCTTGTCCCAGCTTTGATCTCCCAAGCACTCTGCTGCCAGGCCTGCATGGTTCAAACTCCCTTACGGAGGAAACTGAAGGGACGCTCACTGCTATAGATTTCAAACTTAAGTCCCTGGCACAAAAATCAAAGTCATTTATCTCTCCTCAAATGCAGTATATCCCGCACTTTCACCAGGTAGGAAAATTTGACATTTCCCAAGCATTCTCATTACCAGACAGAATATTGCTTATCTAGAATGTGATAAGATGCTATCCCTTGACCCAATCCATTCTACACAGCAACCAGAGTGATGTTTTTTGAATTTATATCTAATCACATGTCACCTTCCACACCTGCCCCTTCCTTCTCTCCCTCTCTTTCCATGCCTTAGCACTGCTCTCTTAACATTAAAAGGCCTATTACATTCTCTCCTTTGCTATACTAGCCCTTTTTAGTTCTTAAAATGTACTGTTATGCTACCCACCATAAGCCTTGCTTGGCGCATGCTGTTCCTTCTGACTAGAGTGTCCTTTCCACTCTGCCCTTTTAATTTAGTCAGCTCCTCCTCATCCTTCAGACTCCCATGCCAGTGTCACTTCCCAGGAAAGCCTCTCCTGGCCTCCCCAACTAGGAGAAAACCTTATATATATAGACTCTCATATCACCACTAATCTCTATGTGCTGGCTATCATTTTAGTAATTTTACACCTATTCAGGTGATAATTTAATTAATTTTTAACTCCCCTATTGGCCTGCAACTTCCATGGGCACAAGGACATGTTTGCTTTTCCTCAGTATTGGATACATGATGCCTCATATAGATTCAGGTACATACAATAAATAACTGATAAATGCATGAAAATGAATGAATAAACAAACATAATTAGTTGGAAAAACAAGATATCCATATGTAAAAAAATACTAAAATAATATAAATGATAATGTAGGAATTAATAGGCATATGAACATTGGCTGAAAATCTACTAAGATCTAGGCACTTACATAGTGATAGTTTAAAATATAACACAGGACAAGAACGTACAAGATAATATGTACAAAGTAAGTGATACACACATTGTATTTGTTATAATTCTGTTGTGAGAGGCCAAAGAAAACAAATCTCAAGCAGGCTTAAGGAGAAAAAAGGGAATTTAACAGCTCATTTAACTTGCTGGTCAGAGAGGAAGAATGGCTTTAGAAACATCTTCACTCAGGTCCAATGTCCTCAGGACTTGGCCTCTCTCCCCCTCTCAGGTCTCCTTTCCATTATGTTAGTTTCAGCCCTCAGCCCCACCCCTCAGCAATCCTGCCTCCACATCTTGGGTTCTATTCAGAAAAAGAAAGAAAGAAAAAAAAGAGCTGACTTTTTCTTGCTCCACTCCTCAAAATCTTTAGATTTATTATGACTTGCTTAGATCACACAACCACACCCAGACCAGCTACAACAGCTAAGGGAATACGACACTCATGTCGGCTCTGGCCTAGGTAAATGGGCTCCATTCTTAACAGTTTAAAACACCTACCCCAACCACATGAACTTGGAGCGGCAGAGGGAGATCCACAAACAAAAACTGAAGTCATTGCTGGGGAAAGAAAAGAGATGGTAGTTGGGCAAACAACTAATGTCTAAAGAGAAAATCAGTCCTGTTCTCATCTAGAAGAGAATAGTCTCTGTGGCCTGGGTGGCTGGGGATCTGACGATTTGATTATTCCCTCTTCCTCCTATCAGAATGATTGAAAGAATCCAGTAACTCTACCCCAATCCATACTGATGATTCTTCTTTCATTAACCCACCTTACCCTACTCCCCTCTGCTTAAATTCGAAAGAGAAAAGAATCTTTTTGGTAGAACTGGAGCAGGAGACTTTCCATTAGAAATGAAATCACTGTTCATATCTTAGCTTTAATCAGCATCACTATCTCAAATTTCCCTACTCCTTACTGCTTTGGGATTGGCCGGGGGAAAAGGAAATCATTAAACTCTCTACAATGTGAAGTGGCTTTGCGAAGTGCACTGTAAACTGTTTACATTGTCTTTAATTACTTTGGAGCCATATGTCAGCTTGGTATAAAGTGTGAAGATTACACTGAACAGGGTGGGGGGAATAGGTGACAATGTGGTGATTTATGGTTACCAGAAAAATTATGTATGGAAATGAGTGCAATTTAAAAACACATCTACCATGCTATTATAACACTTGAGGGGAAAGAACAGCCAGCTTATAACAAAATATCTTTGAAAATAGGAGCATGATGAATATGTAAATGAGACTAATCAACATCAGCTGAGATATGGTATATGCAGATGAGACGGCAATGAGCCAAAATGTGAAATAGCTCCTAAACTATAAATATGAACCAAATAAAATTTTATTTGAAATATTCATGATAACATAAGGACAAAAAATATAATCAAGTGATTTACTTGCATATAAAAATAAGAACACTAGTCTGACACTCCAGCCTCCACCCCGGATCACGAGGGAAAGCAAAGTTAACAGAGGGACTTTTAAAGGAAGATTTATTGAAGGAGAACTTTTGCAAGCACGGTAAAAAAGTTGAAGATCCTCTAAATTCTCAGTTCTTCAGGCTCACTTAGCACAGATAAAAGGAAAAAAACATAAATTAGGTAACTAAAACCATAATGGTGACAGTGCTAGAAAATTTGGGTTCCTATCTGCTCTGCTTCCCTGAGTATCTCCTTGTTAGATAACGTAGGTCCATTTCTACCTAAGCTTCTATGATTCTAAGAGTTAATGGGTAAAGAAACTTTTGAGTCCCACTTACTGAAATAAAGCAAGAGGCAGAGGCTAATGATTCTATAGGCTGCTAGTAAAACCTGGAGGCCAGTTTGTGGCAGTTATACCTCTGAATGGGAAGAAGGGATTTGAGTCTCTGGGCATCAAAAGGATAATGAGGTTCAGTGGTTCTCATCTAAGGCTGTACTTTAGAATCCCCTAGGTAGCTTTTAAAATAACCCACAAGACTATGATTTCCAGGGACTTTTTAAATTCCATTTGTCTAGGGTGGAGCAAAGCACTGATCATTTTTTAAAGCTCCCTTGATGATTCTAACATACATCTGCAGTTGAAAGCCACTGAGGTAGAAGATATGTTAGTCTGAATCCAGTGCACAGAACGAACATTCATGAACGTGTTTAGTGTGTCTACATGGTGTGGCTGGAGGAGAATAAACAAAAGGGAGGGTGGTAGGCGATAAGGTCAGAGACAAAGCTGGGGTAAGGCCATAGAGCACAGAGGCATGGGGCAGGTTTGAGTGTCACAGTTAATGATGGGAATTAAATGGGCACTGAACCCCCAGGTGAATAATCTGATTTACATCTGTTAAAGATCACTCACACACACAAATTTTAATTTGATAATATTTTATTAAGGTTTTCTGTCTGTATTTGTAGAGATACTAGTCTATATATTTCCTTTCTTAAAGTTGATTCGTTTGGTTTTGTTATGCTGGTGTTATAAAAGGAGTTGGGACGTGCCCCCTCATCCTCTATATCCTGAAAGAGTGTAATTGAGAATTCAATAAGGGAAAGAGGAGGGTTGTTTGTTTGGGGTCCCTCCCCCGACAAATGGTGCTGAATCAACTTGGTACCCATGAGAGAAAAAAATAAACCTCAACCCTCACCTTATGTCATACACAAAATTTGAGTCTAAATGGGTCATAGACTTAAATACAAAAGATAAAACTTTAAAACTTCTGGAAGAAAATATAGGAGAAAATCTTCACAATCTCAAGATAAGCAAAGACTTCTTAAAGAGGACATGAAAAGTATAAAATAAAATTTTAATTTGAGTTTATCGGAATAAAACTTCTGCTCTTCAAAAGACAGTATCAAGAAAATGAAAAACCAAACTACAGACTGGGAGAAAATATTTGCAATACATACATCTGAAAAAGGACTTGTATCAAAACTATATAAAAAGACCACTCTTAAAAGTGAAAAATAAGTAGATAAGCAATCCAATTAAAATGGGCAAAAGAACTGAACAGACACTTCACAAAAAAAATATACAAATGAGCAATAAGCACACGAAAAGATGGAATTTAAAACCTTAATTAAATTACATACCCTCTAGAATGGCTGGAATTAAAAACTAACAGTACTAAGTATTGGTAAGGCTGTAGAACAACTAGAGCTCGTATATATCTGGCAAGAATGTAAAATGGAATAACCCCTTTGGAAAACAGTTCGACAATTAGAGAGAAATAAAAAGATGTGTCCACACAAAGACTGATTCAAGAATGTAGATAACAGATTTATACAGAATAGCTGAAAACAACCCAAATACTCACACCAGGTCAGGGCGTAAACTGTGTTCTGCCCATACAACAGAACACTAATCCAAAATAACATGGATTACTCTCAAAAGCATTATACGAAGGGAAAAAACCAGACACAAAAGAATATATGCCATGTGATTCTATTTATATAAAACTCTAAAAAAGAAAATCTGCTAAGGTGACAGAAAGCAGATCAGTAGCTGCCTGGGGCCAAGAGTGATGGACAGGATGTCTGGGAAGAGGAGCAAAGGAACCTTTTAGGCTGGTAGAGCTGTTCAATATCAACTGTGGTAGTTGTTACAAAATATATCAATTTGTAAAAACTCAGTTAAAATGAGTGCATACTATTATTTGTCAAATTATACTTCAATACGATTTTTTTTTTAAACCAGTAATTATTCTGTACCTGTCTGAAGCCAAGTGTTTTAAACACCACATCTCAGGTAATCTGCACTCACAGACAGGGATACTAACATTCAAAAAGGATAAGCAACCAACCATCATCAGAGGGCACTTTTGCAGTGAAAAGATGATTTTAATCCAGGGTAGGCTGGTTTTTTCTGCTACACAAGCCTTCCTTTTTGTTGGCATCTACCATTTTCCAGAATTATTCTACTAAAGGAAAAGCGTGACTAGGGAGGATTAAGGCTGTGAAAGCTTCCTTTAATGTCATTTATAAATAGAGGAGAAGATTTCTATGCCTAAGTGCTTGCTTGGAACCTCCATAAATCAGAACCTGGAGTCATTTTCTACTGGGACAGTCATAAAGGGCAGTAAACCTCTTCTTGGAGTTTTTTTTTGCCTTCAAGTTCCAGTATGCCAAATCATTTCTGGGTTAAAGCTCCTGATGTAGCTTTAGTCCAAGGGTTTGCAAACAGAGCTACCTGTTAAGTTGCAAATTAACTTAGTCAGCAGTTGGGAAATGTAAGAGTTGGGCCAATTAAGTTGTCAGTATTGACCCGGGTCAAACATGAGTTAGTGCCTAGCAGGTGAAAGTCCTCATCTCATTTCCTGTTCTCCATAAATATTCTGAAAATAAGTATTTTTGTTGTATTTATTGCCAAGAACACAAGAAGCTGTTTTCTTGTCACATTTCAGGTTGATGTGGTTTTAGAGTTTCCATTAAGTCCATATTTTCAACTGTTTCTAGGTGGGTCCTTAAAATAAACTCTACAATCTAATAGTTGCCCAACTCAGAAAGAGAACAATTTATTAGCTTTGTAATTATATGCTTAGGTTTTTGCTTTTTTCTCTTTGTTTTGCTTTGATTTCTTTTTGTTTGTTGGTGGGGGAGGGCAAGTCTGATAGGGGAAACAGTTCTTGAGATCTAGTGATATTATGGATGCTCCCAGCACTATAGGCCTTATAATTCTCCACATCTCCCTTTATCCATGAAGATAGTGTAGGAGCCATCTGTGAAGACAGTGTAGGACTTCATTTGCTGGAAGACATGATAAGGAAGGGAACACTGGAAGAATAGGTAAGAGCCCCACTGTCTTAGTCAGCCTGGGCTGCTATAATAAAACACCCAACTAGGTGGATTAAATAACAATTGTATATATCTCACAGTTCTGGAGACTAGAAGTCCAATATCAGAGTGCCATCAAGGTTGGGTTCTGGTAAGAACCTGCTCCCTGGCTTGTAAACAACTGCCTTCTTGATGTATGCCCACATGACCGAGAGAGAGCTCTGGTCTATTTGTTCCCTTATATGGGCACCAATCCATCACAAGAGATCTGCTCCCATGACTTCACCCTATTACTTCTCAAAGTCTCCACCCCCAAAGGCCACATTGGGAATTAGGGCTTCAACATATAAATTGGGGAAGTGGAAGGAGAAAGACACAAACATTCAGTCCATAGTACCCACTGCGAACTAGTAGGCTTATAGCAATAAAAATGTATACTGTAGATGTTCACTTGTTTCGGAAAACATAGTTTTCAGAAAGCATAGGTATGCCCTCACTTACTTCTGCCATCTCTAAGATCCTGCCTACTCTGGGCTATTTGATGCTCCAAGGCATTCTTGGTACTGATGACTTCTGCTCAGTGCCTTTCATTCAGCCACTAAGATTTCAAAGTGGCAAGACCTGACAGAGTTTCCTCAAATGAGGCTCTTCTGGCTTGTCATCGAATATGGTCTTCCATTTTCTAATCAACAGCAAATGACATCACCTTCTCTATCATGTAAGACTTCTGCTGCAGCCATGTTTGCCCTTTCTTGACAAGGCAAGCTGTGGGAGAGACCTTCAAATGTATTGTGTTTGTTGGGGCTTACAGATGTGCCAGAAGATGAACTGGCCTTTTTTTCTCTCTGCCAGTAACTCAGAGTGTCTACTAAGAGAAGATACAATTAAGGCAGCATAATACTCAAGTTAAAAAAAAATAGCCTCATGGCTCTACCCTAGAGACTCTTGCTAGGTTGTTTTTTTTGTTTGTTTGTTTGTTTTTAATAGAATGGTATTAAAATAAAAAGATGCAATCTAAACACAAGCTCCAATCAATGCACAAACTATTCATTTTTATTTCCTCATTTAGTCCATGCCCATCACAACCAAATCCATCTGGGCCATTTATGGCTTAATAAGATGCTTTAAACAGTAAAAGACTTCACTAGGCTATGAACCTACTTGCCTGCCCACCCCCCAACAAGTAAACTAGGTGAATCTTACACTTCATAAACCTCTCCTGTAGTGCTCAGAGCCACCTTTGCCAGCCTGTTTGGAAATCAAATGATCAGAGATGTGCTTTTATAGTTCAGACCATTCCAGAAGTTAAACAGGCAGGGAAGAAAAGCATTAAAGTAAGGAATAAATGCCAGAGGAGCCTAAATGAATAAAGTGGAAGTTAACCACCCCAGTGGGTCTGAGATTCTGAGAGAGTCTGGGCATAGAGATAGCAATTGTTGATGCCAAGTGCTTTATAAACATATAATTTGCACTTGGATGTGAGCGTGCTTTGAAAAGTTAAAAGTGCATACAAACACAAGGTATGAATGATAAAAAGAGCACATTTGCTCTGCTTCCCATTCACGGTGTCTCAGCTCAACCACACACTGACTCCTGCTCTTGCCGTTCTCTCTCTTCATATTCCTCCAAAGCAACTACCAAACTACCACAGGGTGGGGCACGGGAGAAGAATAATGGCAGGCAAAGTTTGTGAATTTGCCATCCCTACTTTTTGGGTCCTTCCCCAACTTTTCAGAACCTCTTCCCCAAATCAAATTCTCAGTGTTTTTTATCTCATTTTTTTCATTCTTCTTTCCCAGTAAAAATAACATCATCTGAAGAATGTACTAGCCTTACATCCTAAGGAGTTCATGAATTTGCTTCTCCAAGACAATCTGCCTTTTTAAGAAGACATGAAATGAGTAATGCCAATTTCCAAGGACTGAACTGCCAATGGCAGGATTTTAGTCAATAGCACATATGCTTAAGGAGATTTGCTTTAACACATGAAAAAAATCATATCTAGATTAACTTACTTGTTGGGACTGCAATGTACATATGTACACAAGAGCAGAATGAGCTTCCTGTAATCTCACTGATATCAGTGCCTTCCAGATTCCATCTACTGAGGACAGGCTCCCTCACAGTCTGACTGACCAGGTAGAGAACTCAGGCTGGTGTTTGTTTTTTTCTTTACTGAATATTCAAATGTGAGGTACCAGTCTTTGTGTACTTGTTTAAAATGTGCCCCTTATACCTTCCTTTATATTGCCTTTCCTGCTTCTCTTCATATGTACATATAACTTCTCAATACAATCAAGTAAGACACTTAAGATGTGACTTTTCATTTAGTAAAGCACACATTTGCTTTGGGGGAAAAGTATAGTGGCTTAGGACAGCACTAAGTTCCTTAACAACAACAACAAAAACCTACAGTGAGAGAAGTTCCATTCTAACTTCAAGAAAATGAGGACAAACCAGAGATTGCTGGTTGGAGTTTTTTAAAAGAAGGAGATTTATAGACTTGAGTCAAGTATTCAAGACAAGTGCAATCTGATGGATGGCACCAGCTAATCCATCAAGTGATTTATCAAGGTTCACAAAGTAAATGATTGTGATTTCCATCACTCCCTGAACACCTGTGAGGATGAGGCTTATAGAGTTCACGAGCTTCCTCAAGTCAAGGACACCTCCTTCTCACTAGTGTATGTGCTATTGTGTTTGTTTTGATCTATTTGTGGGCAACTCTAAGAGAGACTGAGCAAACTCAGAGAAACATAATCTATCCATCAGTCAATAATTCCACAAATTCTTCTTGAGCCACAAAATATGTGTTAATTAGATGAGGGAATGATTTGAGGAAGCATGTGTGCCAGTCACTGCTAGATGTTCTGGGCAATGAAGATGAAGATACACAGTCCTGCTCTCAAGAAGTTCCCATATTGGTGAACAACAACAATCACAGCTGTCATTTGTTGTGCAATTATTTTGCCAGAAACTGAGATAAGCCACTTTACATGCATTACCTTATTGAATTATCATAACCTTATCACCTCAATTTCATAGTGAGGAGTTTAAAGCCAAACAAGTTACATGACTTGACCAACATCACATATCTAATAAGTGATGGGGCCAGGATTTGAATCCGGGCATTCTGACTCCAATGCTAACACAGTAATCTATTATTCTGTAATATCTATGAATGTAACAAGTATAGTCCAGATACTATATGATATAGGAAGGTAATGACCTTGCTCTCTAATGGAGAGAAGTAGGACACACAGAAACACAAATTTACAAAGTTCTCCATTTTGTTTGTAGTAGTAACAGTAGTAGTTTGAATATCTTTGCATTGTTTTTCTATTTTATGATTTCAAAATGCCTCATATTAGCTATTAGCTCACATAATCTCTCACGCCAACCCTTCGGTGGCATCTAGGGCAAGTACTTGTGCCCATCTAACAGGTGAGGAAATGAAATTCAAAGAAGTTTGGTGACTGGCCTGAGATAAAAAGCTAGGAAGTCACAGAGGTGGAATTCCTCAAATGTCACATCCCATGCACGTTCTCCATATAATGCTTTTTTGCTTTTTGCAATACTGCCACTCATTAAAGAGAAATTACATCTAGAGAAGCTTACAATTGCATCTCTACAGGATAGTAACAGATTGTCCAAGTCAGAATAAAAAAATAACCCTTATATTTCTGTCAAGTATATACCTTCACATGTAGGTGTTTTTGCTCAGCATTTCTCATACTTCCCATTCAGTCTTGAGCACTTGGCAAAGGGGGAAAAACGATGTCCTAGAAGTGTCTGATCCAAGCAGTGAAAATTCAAGTGCAAAATTGGCCTTTTCCATGCCACAGACCTCCAATGGAATGTGACCATTATTAAAAACTAATCCAAGCTATCTTATCAAAACATCATTTTTAATGGAAAATTCTTGTCTAGGCCAACCATTTTCTTCCTGTTTTGGTTTACCTCTCTCTACCTCCCCTTGAAATTAACATTCTATAACATGTAGATTCAACCAGAACTTCTTAGCTAAGACATAAGATTTCATATTTGCCAGAGAGAATTTTTCTTTTAGTTAAATTCAATGAGCATTTTATGAGTTCCTGCAAAGTGTATCCTACATCATGGCATCTCAAATCTTAACGTGCATACAAATTACGTGGGAATCTAAAATAGAGAGTCTGACTGAAGACATCCGGGTGGGACCTGCGACTCTAGAGTGTTGACCAGCTAGCTCCCAGGTAAGGCCAGTACTGCTGATCCATGGTCCATATGGAGTAACATAATCTAAAAAAACACTAGTCCTATATAAGGAATTATATAGAGGAGGATCCAAGAGAAATGGCCCATAGTCCCTGCTCCAGTGTAGTTCTTGATAAAATACACATGAAACAATTAAAGAAAAGCACAGAACAAATGCATAAACATGTGCTCCATTGCTATAACCAAATGATGATGGGAAAACGTGTTCTTATTCTCTTTCTTACTGTCAGATCACATTTAACATTTAAAATAGCCCTCAATCCTCAGTTTTTATTATAATTAGTCACTATTAAAAGTATTGTCTCAGTTTCTGAGAGCCCCTCTGTTGGTGCTCTGAAAATGCAGCCAGACACTGAAAAATGCAAATCACAGGCAACTATTTCAAGAGCAACCCCCCTGTATGGTTTCTCTGAGCAAATTGATCCTAAGCACTCCTTCTTGTGGCAGGAAATCTGTAACTCAGGCAAAAAGTAGGAGACTGAATGTAGGCATTTATGTCCTGGCTGTGCATAGTGAGCAAAGGTCACAGGGAAAGTGCAGATCGAGGTAGCACAGGGCAAACAAAGGTAGAGCTGTGAGTGAGGTGGGTTGGAAAAGGTGAGATGAAGGAAGGCAGTAAGAATGCTGGAAAAAAACAGAGACCCTCTTTTCTCCTGCCTCCTCCAGCCAAGACCCAGAAGCATTCCTGGCACACCTAATGCAGCTCACAGGAAACCTAGAGCAGGATGAAAGCTATGCTGATCTGCATGAGTTCCAAGGGAGGAATGCCACAGACCTAATCACTGAACTGAGAATGCCATTAAATGCCCTTCCTCCACAAGCTATTCATCAAGTTTATAGCATCAACAAGAGTTCATTACTATGCTTCTGTTTTGCGCATTCCTGAACAAGGTTATGCCTCCAATTTTAAGTGTGGTGTATATGGTGTATATAGTGAATGAGGGAAGGTGGGAGGGTGAGAGGGTTCCTGGAGGGAATGGTAATAAACAGAATAGGTTCTCCTCACCAACTGGGAATGTGAAGCTCCCCCACCTGCTTGTGATATTGTGTAATCAGAAAGAACAACACATCAAACTCTCAGGTTCATTATTATTAGAAGTTCCTTAGTTCCTTTTATCGATCTATCTATCCATTTGTCTTTCAGTCAGTCTTCTATAGTAAGAACTGAAAGAAAAGATAGAATTTGGTTCTAACTCCCAAGAAATCTGTGATGTAGTTATAGAAATAAGAGGAATTAATGTGAAACAGAAGACACTAATCTGAACATTGCTGTCCAGACCTTGGGTGTTGAAAGCAGTTCAAAGAGGTGATAGTTCAATCAGTGTGGATGCAGCGAAGAAGGTTTTGTGGAGACTGTAGAATTTCTATAAGCTACAAGGAGCGGGGAAAGTGTTCTGAGTGGCTGATATTAATAAAACAGAATCAAAGTCATAATGGGGTCTTCCTAAAGAGGTCTGCAGGCTTCCACAGTCCTTGTCCTTTGATCACATTACACACAGTGGGCTCCCATTGAACTCCGAAGAATCAAATAAAAGTAAAGAGAAAAAAAAGAAGCTCCAGGCACTAAGGTAACTATCTGAATTCACCAAGATATTGACTCCTTTAAAGCCCCACCCATGGTTCTATAGGCAAGGAGCTAGGAGCTTGTCCATCATTGTCCTGATAGCATAATGGTCTGTATACAACAGACAGACTCAGATTACATTTAAAACTGCTCAGTGTCATTGATTTGAGGGAACTGTTGTTAAAGAGGTCACCTTTCCATAAAGGAGATGTCCTTTAGGCAGAGCTTACGCAGAAATCAAAGGAAATGGGAGATTTACATTTGTCCACTTATCTCGGCCTAATTACACAGTCAATCGGGGTACATGTAAAACTCACTTCAGGGTCCCAATTGTCCAATTTCTCTGTTTTCATAGATTTCTTTTATTGATCAAATAATAAACATAAACCATGACCACATCCCAGTCAGAAGCACAGGTAGAAGTGGCAAACCACACCTGGTATAGTTAGGTACAATCAGATCTCTTAGTTCCAAGAAGTATTTCTCTTTCTTGAATACAGAGTAAAATTCTTCAATGTTCCCCTAAATCTAAGTAGGATTGAAGTCATAAAGAGAAATATTTTTCTCTCAAAGAACAACAATAGTGTTTTCCTGAAATCTAGAGAAAGTCAAGTGAATACTTAGTTATCTCCATCATAGAAATATGAGGTCTTGGTATGCTTTTTAAAGTGCTCTAAGATCTGCTGTATTCTGCCTTTTATCACAAACTATTGTCAGTGTCAGGATAAAAAAGAAGCCATGTCTGCCCAATGAGTTCATGGGTGACACAACACTACAGCTGGTCTCTGCCTCTTGGAAATCCTCTGTTTAAACAATGCAAATGACAGGAGTCGACTGAACTAAATATGCTACTTCCCAGTCCTTCCTCATTATCTCTCTCCCTCTGGTCTTAACTAATTCCTGCTCCTGTTTCTGCCCCCAAAGTCTAGGGATTATCAACCTTAGAGATGCATTTGGCTCTTTAGAGCTTAAGATGTCAAATTTACAGCCATTAAAAAGGGAAATTGCTGTTCCAACATTCACTAACATATGATTAAAAGCAAAACTATGTCCTTTGAAAGACTTCGAAAGATACAGTAACAAACACATGTGTAGAGTCTGTGCCTAATCTATATAGAGGAAAAAACATCGATGGCAATGAATTTTTCAGCCCTTAATCAAGAGCACTGATGAATTTTGACTCCTACCTTTGTCAAACTGCCCCCACTCCCCTGTGAGACATACCACACTGGTCTGATGACACTATTTTCAGGTTGCTGTTCTATCATCCTTTCTTTGGCATCCAAAATCTCCTCATTCCCCCATGGACATCAAATCTGGTCTAATTCACATTCCGAATAGTTCTTAAACACAGGAGTAGATGATCACCTTTAAGCCACAAGTTAAATGCCCCAGAATTAGGCCACTGGGCAAAATTTGGGAAGGTAAAGATTCAAAAGCACCAGCTCCAGACTCTACCATATGAAATATGATATGAAAGAATGTGCACTTGCCTATGTCCCTGGAAATATTTCCAAAATGAATCGCTATGTACATGGTGGGCAGGTAGTTAAGGTACTGTAAGCCACTATCATTGCACCATTTCTCCAGTGTGTTTTCTTCCTCTTCACTTCTTAAAAAGAAATGTCTCATAATGAGATGGGAAGGAAGTTTTGTCTGAGGCTGAGAGACTCTATGCCCTCCCCTTCAGGCAAGGAGGCCAAGGGGATAATCTCAAGGAAACAATACCTTTCCTGATCTAGAACCCCTCAGACCAGACTCCCTGTCGGTTCCAGAATATTTCATTGCAATGTTTCCCAGCAACCCCTATTTCGGATTTCTCTTAGAATAATCTAGAAATACATTTTTTAAACAAAATCCTCCAAGATCATTGATCGAAGATAACATAAGGACTGAAATAATTCTTCATGAAGCTTGGAAATCTTATAAGACATATGCAAATTTCTGAAAAAGAGACAGGGTCGTGGTTCTGCCCACCCTAACTGCAGTTTCCACTTGCTAGTATAACTTAGGATTTTTCATGGCAAGAGGGGCTCCCTGACACGTCACCCACAGAAGCTGGACTAAGCAAAAAAGTGTGCTCTCTCTATTCAGAAACAGCATAGGCGTGCTCACTGTAGCATGTAAACATTTTATACTGAGTGATTTCCATTTCTATCCATACTCATCACAGATGAGAACCACCAAAATGCTCAAATACATATTCACAGTGGGCCTCTCAACTGCATTATATGAAAAAAATCAGAGCTAAGCATGAGGCATAGATCCATTTTATTTAATTAGAGTTTCAGAAAAGCCTAAAGAAAAAGGTCTCTATCTTTCTAAGTGTTCTGTCTCTGCAAGAGTATAGCTATCTTGCATTGTCAGGTGACTTGAATTGCAAATGATTCCAAACACAAAGCCTTTAAACCTGGAATGTTTGATGCATGTAATATTGCCACAGACAATGAAAAAAAATCATCTAGCCCATTCCTATTCCGAATTTTGTATCAGTGTCCACTTTTCCTTTAATCAGGGTGAGAGACTGACTGTTCCTTGTGTATCAAGGCCGGAGTCCTGACTTAAAGCCATGTTAGGAAATTCTACATTGCTCTCAGCACACCCCCTGAATGTACTCATTCCTTATTTTGATTCTCTCCTGTTTTATTTTCAAGTCCCTTTTATCATCTCTCCCCAGCTCAACCAATCAACTTTGTTTGCTACTAGTCACCTCCAAGGACTCTCCCTGCCAGCCAGATCAGGTTCCTCATGGACCCATAACCATGCTCTCTCCTTTATTACCTCTACATCTCTACTCATTCTGTTCCCCTGCCTTCAGTGCTACCATGCCCCTCTCTCCCTCTCTCTCTCTCTCTCTGTATGTATGTATACATATACATACACACACATACACACAATTCTCTGTGCATGTGTGTATATATATATATACACATATATATATGTGTGTATATATATATATATACACACATATATATATGTGTATATATATATATATACACACACACACACACACACACACATACGCACATATGTACATATGTTTAGCATGTATTTCTTCTTTCAGTATATATTAACTGAGCACCTACTGTGTACTAGACACTGGAGAGATAGCATTGACCAAAAAAGAGATCCTTGCCCTCCTAGAGTTTAGATTTTTAGAGCAAGACAGACAATAACTTTTTAAAAAAAAAAAAAAGTAACTTATGTAGAGAGTCAGATGATAAGTTCCGAGTAGTGGTGGGGAGAAAAATTAAAGCAGGGTAAGGGGGATCGGGAGTGCCTCGTCTAAGACGACTTACTCACTGAGTCTGAGCTATAGCAGTCCACAAGATATTCAAATTCCATATCGGTCTCACCAGGCCATAACATCTCCATGCATACCTCTGCAGCACTTCTCCGAGCTTATTCCTAAAATAAACCTCACTGCAATTGAAGAGAAAAAACAAAGTGAGCAGCAACTTTGTTTTTTCAGTAGCTCCCCAAACCACAGCATGTATTGCTTCACAAGGCTCTGTGTATCTACGTATGCCTGCCTTCCTTTAACGACCTATAGACTCCCAAGCTGTGGAGCTAGGAAAGCTGTCTCTGATGGAAATTGTTTTGGTTTTGTTGTTCATAGTTAAGACAGGAATTTTTTATGACTATAAGAGCAATGTATGCTTGCTGTAGAAAAACAATCAAACAATGCAGAAAGTTAAAAGAACGATGATTTTACATAATTCCACGATGAGATATCCACTGTTAACATTTTGGTGAACAGTCTTTCACAATTTTTTTTCTGCTGACGCATGTTTTAAAAAAATCGAAATGAGATTACATTATGTGTGCTCTTTTGTATCCTATTTTTTTCACATAACTGTATGCTAACAAAATGTTTTAGAGAAAACTGATGGCTATGAAAGTGTTAAAGGATAAGGGCGAGAGTCCCTAATTCGAGAAAACCAGAACCCATCCATAAGTGTGATAAACATAAGGGATCAAATATCAGCTTGAGAAAAAGTAGGAGCCTACAAGAAACACACCACCTCTAGTTTGAACCAAAAGCCTTGTAGAATGCTGGGGAAAAAAAAAAAATTGAGGAGACATTTATACAAGGAAGGTATGATTTTGTTAACAATATTGGAAAGAAGATGAAAGAGAAAAGCATCATTTTCCCTTCTGTGTTGCTCTGTGCCCTCCTCTATGAAGGCTGAGTCTGGAAAGCACTGTAAGATAGAGGTCTCTCTGAAAGAGGCTCTGGGATATCTTTATTGTCAAAGGATATTGCGTATCATTAGAGGGAAATCAATATAAAAGACATCAGGTCTCCAGAATATAAGCCTGGCAACACAAGAAAAAAGAATACCTTGGGCTCCTTCAAAACTGACCAGAAAACAAGGATGTGAAAGGGCCCCCAGAGGCACCGACAGCCTGGTTTCTCAGAGACAAAGAACCTGCTGACTGCAGCAACATGTACAATTGTCCTTGCTACAACAGAATAACCTGGAAAAATTGCCATTCTGGGTCTAGGCATGTGTTAAAACTTCGCTTTAGATTTACAATTAGGAAACACACAAGGGCCTTATGAAAGCAGATTTGTGAGCTGTGAGAAGACATTTGGCATTCAGCACACACGCATGTATGTACACATATACACATGCGATAATGAAACCTTTCCTGTAAGTGCTTGAAATGTCACTATTACAATTTCTTCAGTCTCTCTTTTTTTCCTCTCTACTGTTCTAGGAGATACATGTTCTGGTCATATTATTTTATATTTACTTTCTCATGTTTAAAACATTTATCAAACCCCAAAACTAATCTCTATCACATGTCCATGTATATGCTGCAGCCTCATTGGTTGATGAAAATTGTTTAATGTCCTTAATATTTGATTGGTAAGCTCTCTTTCGTCTTTGTATACCTGAAAATGCCTTCCCTGCCCCATCCTGAACTATTAATAGTAGTCTGGGTGAATTTACAAATAGGTTGAACAGAATTTCCACGAAGCAAATAATTCTATTATAATCTTCCAACATCTACTGCTGCCTTTGTGAAGCCTGCTATCAGTCTAATTTTTGGTAGTCTATCTTTCCTTTCTGATAGGTTTTAAGATTTCTTTTGTCTATAGTTTCACTATGCGTGTAGATTTGTTTTTATTTTTTATAGGTGTGGCTTGGTTGTTTCCTCAAACTAAGGCAGTCTCTCCTCACCTTTGAAAAGTTTTTATCACCATCTCTACCATCTTCTTCCCATCCTGGATCTCCTATTAGACTTGTGCTGGAACTTCTTCTACTGTCCTCTGTGTTTCTTCACCTATCTTTCCTGTTTTCCATCTTTTAGTCTGTGAACTATATTGTAAGTGATTGTCTCATCTACTTTCCAATTCTTTCATTGTTTTTCATTATATCTATTTATTCAATTCATTTATTGAGTTTTTAATTAACATGACTGCATATTATATCAATTTTTTCCTTCTTTTTAAAAATCTATCCTTTTTTATACTTTCCTGTTTTAACTTATCATTTCTATATCTTCCTTTATCTCTTTGAGCACTTGAAAAATACTTATTTTTAAGTCTTTGCAGTCATATTTTAACCCCTAGTCATTAGGGTATAAATATTCTCTCTGGTATGGTATTTCCTTACATGATTTATAACATTTTTTCTTAGCCCATCGTAGGAGGCATAAGGTGTTCAGTGGGAGTCCCATGCCCTAGGTCTAGAAACATCCTAACAGACAGTTTCTCATTTGCTGCTGTCGAGCATTTCATTTTCTCCAATTTTTGGATGATCTTTCTATTCATTTCTTGGCTTGAGGTTACTCTACCCAGTGGATGGTGTGAATTCTCTACCAATATAATCATGTGTCACCAGGCTGGTGTTATAAATACTTGTAGGTATAAATACTTAGGCCCCGACCAGGGCCTCAGCTGCTGCTTTGATGTTTTCCCTAGTCACAGAGAGGAATTTTAGAGCCCCCATTCCACCAACACGTAGCCTTTCCTGACTCCTGACTTTATGCAGGTAGTTCAGCTCTAGCTCCTCTCAAAGACAAATCTGCCATTTGGACTCATCTTCCTAAGTGGGTTTTGAAGCTCCAAGACCCAGCCATTAAGCTAATTAAAATTTGTCTTTGGTCCTTTGGCTTTAGTATATACTCATCATTCTGACCAGGTTGGGGATGGAGTCACTTTCATAGCTTCTAAATTGGCTAAGTAATTTTTACATGTTTGATCTATTTTATGCAGTATTTGTATGTGTCTGGAGGTAGAGAAGCCCTCATTTCAGACTTCTATATGAGCCAGAACTGCCAATATCACTGTTTCATTCTTTGTGATAGTATATCACCCTTTCCTGGCTCTCTTTTGAAAACAGGAAGATGTCAAAAAGAACCAATTATCCTAGTGGAAGATATAGTTTACATTACCTTCTCCCTTGACAACTGGAGCTGCCTGATAGTACTGAGCATCTCAAGGAAGAACAGAAAAAGGGAAGAAGTTGTAGAAACAAGATTCTGAGGACACCAAAAGCAACTTTCCCCAAGTTCCAGCCCTTACTATATTGATAAATATATACCAATATATATTACTGATAAGCAGCTGGGAAACTAAAACTAGAAGCCAGTTGTTGATCCTGCACACAAAGCTGTGCTCTAAAAGTGTGTCGAGGGCCACACAGACTCTGCTGAAAGAGAGAAAGTTGCGAATGTTAACCACAGACTAGCAGGTCAGCTTTCTTAACTACCGAGGATCTTGTTAGGGATTGAGCGATACTCTGATAATCCAAGGCCTGATGTCTGCAGCCTTCAGGAGCGCCAGCTCTCATCCTCTCCCATGGCTTACTCCCACTCAATCCTTAGTCAGAGAATGGCTGGGCAAAGAGAGAGGGGGAGAGGGAGCGTCAGGCAAGAAGTTAATCACTCTAAACGGTCCCACTGGATATCAATCATCTGAGCCCTCCAGACTCTGGGTTTTGTCTCAACACAAATACTCCTAGAGAGCATGGCTTTGTGTTTGCTTTCCCCGTTGCATTGTGTCTAAGAAACATCTACTATTAGGCTTCTAGAACAGCTACCTCATTTTCACCTTTTTCTTGAGTGGGTGAGGACCAGGCTTTTATGAAATCATAGTAGGTCACAGATGTGATTTAAGGGGCTCCAGAAAGGCCCCAAGGTCTCTGAAAGCACTTCCACTGGCTGCTCCTTTGTATCCAATATTCGTAACAACTCTTTTGTTAAAGCTTTGCTCTCTATTGAAATGTAATCTCCTTCCCCCCTCAATGAGATTTTAATCTGTTGTCTGACACACACACACTTTGGTGTGAATTTTTCTCTAAAGCAGAAATAAGTACAGGGAGGAAAGGAGAGGAAGCCACTGAAAGGGGCACAGATGATGTAGGATTAGGGGCTAATTAAACTTCCTATGATGCCTGGAGCCACACTGCTCACACAGCCCCCTCCAGACGAACTTGGTTGTGGGCCATCCCACGGCCTCTCAAATACCTTCATTCCCTTTCTGAGCTAAAAACAGCTCCCTTGAGTTTACAGCTTATTAACTTCCCCTTCAGCTACTATTTATCCCCACTTTCAAGTTGGTGATTCTCAGTCTTTAGTTTTATAAAGTGTTTGGGGACTAGAAATAAAAACCAACCTCAAGTGCACATCTCTCAGCCTTCATTCCCCAGTTCTTAGTGGCAGGCTACAAACTGTTGCCACTATGAGACACCTCTTTAAGTTATACAAGCAGCTAGAAATAAAAGACTCACACTCAATTCTGGGGAGAGATTTTCCAATAGTTTCTCATTTCTTCATTGTCCCTGCACCTCCCCAAATCTCTTTAAACACTTTGGAGCTTACTCTGTCACTGACCTTGTCTAATCATATTGATTGTCAGCAATTGCAGTCTAATTGGAAAGCAAGTTGCTATGGTAATTCTTGTGTCTTATGTCTTACATTTAAAGATACAATGAACTTAAAAGGGGAGAAATTGCTTGCAGTTGGTGACAGAGGAAAACATAATTAGATATACGAATTGTGAAACTAATATATTCAAATGAATTCTGAAATCTAAATCAGGATTTGATGTAATAAATTGGCCCCAGAATTTCTACCAAAGGCGTGTTTGGCCAGAATGTTTTTCTTTTCCTCTAAATACTTATATTTTTAGGGTATAAATATTCCCTAAAAAGTAAATGTGTCGTGGACAAGCAGGAAGGTGGTGGCTATTCATAGCTTAAAATTAGGTATAAGATCCAAAACATCAGGATGCTGCCCCGTGTGCTTGAAAGAACATCAGCATGGTTGTTGACAGACCCAGGTTCTACTTCTCTTTCTTTAACTTGCTCCGTGGCCTTCGGTAAATCATCTAATCTCTCTGTGCTTTATCATTTTTACTGATAAATGAGGTAACAGCTTTTGCTTCTTTTATTAATTTAGTCAATTGGCAATCACTTTCTGAACAGGAAGCCTTAAAAATCAGTCTCCATGGAGAAGACAACAAAGCAATTTCCTATTGGAAGCTCCTTGAGGACAGAAATTGTA
>NW_024349800.1:34756967-34918013 GCF_902729225.1 Pteropus medius
TACCAGGTACATGTCAGCTTTTGTATCCCCACTGGGAATGGGATGGAGATACAAAAAGGGTACAAAGCAGCAGCTGCAGCTGGCCTCCCTGAGAGGCAGGCCTGGGTACCAGAAAGTTCAGCTTGACAACTTTGCACTCACCATGTGAGGCCTGGATTAATTTACACTTTCTTAATGCTTTAACCCTCACTCAGCCCATTCTGCATACTGCCTCTCATGTACTGGTTTTTCCTGTTCTTTCTCTGAGGTGTCATCATTCAGCTTGTGCCTCTGGACTCTGAGGCAGGCGGGGCTGGTGTCTCTTCTCACACCTGTACAGGACTGGCCTGCAATAAGGTACTCAAGGAAAACACTCCAGAAATTTTATTTTGTAAAAGTAATATTTGCATGTGTCTGAAAAATAGTCCTCCTCCCCAGAAGTTTTATTTCTTTTTATGATGATCTCTATATCTTCAATTTTGTTTATACTACTGTTCTTGGTTCATGAACCTTAGGTGGTATCTGTTAACTTGCTACTATAACAGATGGAGACTCAGCTTATGTATCTCCCCTGCTCCCTTCCAACCCTACTTATACCCCTCTTCCCAATGTTCAGTTTCCCCACTTTACGTCTTTGACTTCAAACAATGTACTTGGACCTCCATTTATTGTTCCACTTAGACGATATTTCCTGACTTCCTTGTTTTGACAGGAGGTTAATTATGCCCAGCATTTCCATTCTCTTTACTCCCCACCCCTTTCCATTCTTCTGTCTCTGCCAAGATTGATCAGATTAACATTCTAAGTTTAGGTAACATTTACATTCTGTTCTGCAACCAGACTGTCTTCAGTAATTTGGCAATTTGTTCATTCATTCATTCAATAAATATTTATTGACTTCTTACTATGTGCAAAGCACTGCGCTAGGCACTAGGAAGATAGACGTGAATACAATAAACAACATCCTTCGTGGAGCCCTTCTTCTAGTAATGAAAGAGAAATAAGAAAAATATGTATTATGTTAGATGATGATAAGTCCTAAGGAGGACAACAAAGCAGGGAAGGGGAAAGGCAGGTACATGAGCACACAGTTGTACATATACACAGTCACAGTGTCCTGAAGAAAGTGAAAGAATAAGCCATTTGGGTATCTGGGAGAAGAAGGGGTAGGAAGTGCAATGGTCCTGAGATGGGAACATGCCTAGTTAATTAAAGAAATGGAAAGGAAGCTTAGTGAGATCGAGGGAGAAAAGCGGGAGACGAAGTCAGAGAAGCAAGTAGGAGTATGTGTGAGTATGCATGCACACTCTCACACACACATGCAGCTTGAGTATATCTGTGTAGCCATTATGAGGGCTTTGGCTTTGATTCTGAATGACATGATGTAACTGCATTTTATCAGGGTCACTCAGGTCACTGTACTGAGGAGAAACTGTAGAAGACCATGGAAGCAGGAAGACCAATGAGATTCTCCTAACCAATTCTCCTAATTGTCTGACACCAACAGGGTCAGAGAATTCAATTTAATTCTGATACTAAGTACCTGGAGTTAGTCCAGGCACCACAGGTTAAGGGCTCAGTCCTGCAAGACTGCCCCCACTTAATATGCCATCCGCAAATAGAGTAAGCAGTCTACCATGACCTCCCCAACCTAGGTTTGATAATTGCCTAGAACAACTCACAGAACTTAGGAAAGCTCTCTACTTACTATTACCAGTTTACTAAGAAGGATACAAGTCAGGAACAGCTAAATGGAAGAGATGCATAGGACAAGGCACAGGGTAAAGAAGGGCATAGATCTTCCATGCACTCTCTGGGAGTGGCACTCTTCCAGCTCCTTGACATTTTACCAACCCAGAAGCTCCCCAAAACCTGTCATTTAGAGGTTTTTATGAAGGTTCCATTACATAGGCATTATTGGTTAATCATTGACCATAGTGATTAAATTTAATCTCCAACCTCTTACCCCTCCCCAGAACTTGTTCAGTGGAGATGGGGTGGGGTAAGGTGGGAAGGAGGGTAAGAGAGTAGGGTTGAAAATTCCAACCTTCTAATCATGGCTGGGTCTTTCTGATGGCCAGCCCCTATCCTGAAATTATCTAGAGCAACCCCGCTTCCATTAGTCATTAACATAAACTCAGGTATGGTTGAAAGGGGCTCATAATGAATATCACAAGACATTCCCATTACTCAGGAAATTCCAAGGTTTTTTGGAGCTCTGTGCCAGAAATGGGACAAAAACCAAATATGCATTATTATTATTATTATTATTATTATTATTATTATTATTATACCACACTATGGTTCCAATGCCATGGTCTTTTGGGTTACTCTAAGGAGACAATTTCTAGTAAGTAGTGCACATGAATTCTTTGTCAAACCAATGCTACCTTTTAGTTTGTTTTAGATTGTTTTTTGAATAGACAATATATTCTTATGATTCAAACCCAAAATGATATGTTATATGGTAAAAAGTCTTTCACTTACACCTATCCCATCTGCTTCATATTTAGACCATGCTTTTTTGTGTGTGTTTTATTTTAGTTTCTGCTTTTTTTCCCACTGTAGTTTCTGAATTGTCTTTCTTTGGGAGCAAGAAGGAACACATGCCTTCTTCACAATATATCAAACATTTTTCAGTTTCTTCTTTATTCTATTGCTTAGAATAGATAATTCCACTTATATGCAGTATCTAAAGTACTCACATTTATAGAAATAGAGAGTAGAATGGTGGTTGCCAGGGGCTGGGGTTATGGGGGTTAGGGAAAAAGGAGAGTTATTGTTTAATGGATATAGAGTTTCAGGTTTGTAAGATGAAAAAAATCTGGAGATTGGTTGTACAACAATGTGAATATATTTAACACTACTAGATTGTACCCTTAGAAATTAAGATGGTGAATTTTATGTTATGTGAAATTGAAGGGGTTCAGAATGAGCCTTCCCAAAATTTGCCACTTTGGCATGCGGACTGTTTTAAGCTAAAAGCAATCAAGATCCAGCAGATTCAAGAAGAACATTTACCTAGTTAAAGCATTTGGATAGGGGGTCTGGCCCAGAAAAAGAGCTATTACCAGAGATGACTTTTAAATCTGAATGACCTATCTGTGTGGCAGAGAGCAAATATCTCATTAGCAAATATTTATTCTTATTTTCTTGTGAATTTCCCTCTTCCCCTTGGAAGCCCCAAGTCCTTATCCCATTCCTTAGCTCAGGATGACTTAGAAACCTCAACTGCCTGACTTGTCCTGGGATCTTATATTCTTAGGGGACTCCCCATGCATACATAATTAAATTTGTTTTTCTCCTGTTAATCTGCCTTATGTCAATTTAATTATTAAACTAGCCAAAAGAACCTAGAATGGTAGAGGAAAAAAATTTCCTCCTCAACATAATTTACCACAATTAAAAATAAAGTCCTAAAAAGGGTTAAAACAAAACAAAACGAAAGTTTTATTAGCTTTCACTAATGTCTATGGAAGTTAGAACTCTAGGTTTGGATAATAATTATAATAATTGAGATAAAATTTCAGCTATTAATCATTGAGCATTTATTTAGTTAGAGTATCTCATTCAGTTCTTAACACAATTCCCTGAGGTAGAAATTACCATCCCCATTTTAAGGTAAGAGTATTCACAAATGTGCCAGGGCCATCAGATGATCTCCCTATACTTTCAGATTGCTAGCTAATTTGGATGTCAATCAGGGACAGAAGAAAGAAGTCCAGATTAGCAAATAGGAGCTTTGGTATATTGTTTAATGTCAGTGATCCCGTCTGGATCAGAACTTTTCTCACTGTGCCCTGAGGAACTCACGGAGATCCCCCATTCCCACCCAGAAAGCCACCTACGTGTAGGTATAGAAAGGTCAGATGGACAGGGCTCAAAGTCTGCCATCCCTTCCCTTTGAACCAAAGCAGTCTGCATGTTTCTGTTTTTCATTTTGGACTTTCACCCTATACAATGGGTTCTACTGCTAAAAAGAAATTTGAAAATCACTGGATTCGATTATTTCTAAGGTCCCTCTGAACTTGCACATTATACTTCAGATGAATCTGGGACTTGTGGGTGGGAAGGTTCAGCTGCATAATTTGCAGGGCCTAAAGCAAAATGAAAATGGAGAGCCCCTTGTTCATAAAGCAGTAAAAAAAAAAAAATCATTAAAGGCACTAAAACATAAAGCTTCTTCCTTCTATGGTCTTTTTCTCAATTTGTCATGTGTTTTTATTTGCTTTTTTTTTATGTCATCTAAGTAAAGAGAAAGTTAAAATTTAAATTAGTAGCATAAAATTTACCATTCATCTTTATATTGGGCAATGATGTTTCAAATGCAAATATAAGAGCATTTTACTCATATGCAAAATCACTAAAATTATATAATCTGTATTTCATAGCTCATGCGTGTGTATGTATTTTCTTCTTACCGAAACAGTGGAAACACAACACAGAACCAACTCAATTGTTTTTATTTCATATCTACACATGCATACACTCTACCAACACTCTCTACCTTCTACTGATAAATAAAAAAGGACTGAAAAGAAGAGGGGCTTTGGGTTGCCCTATCTTTCCTTTTCCTTCTATGTCTTATATTCTGCAGTAGTGGTTAGCTAATACAAGGAAATAACAGGAGTAAGAAAGGATATGATTGGGTTCCTCAGTGGTTAGTATCCTTAGACCATTGCCTTCTTTCTGCATTCAGAGCAAGTTCTGATAGCCTCTAGGAACTGTCAGCACCCCTATTTACTGAGATGTAGACATAACACACTTACATTGTACTTGCTTTGAGTTTCACCGAATGCCCATTCATATGGGCCCACTGGAATTCTGTGCTCAGGAGGCATTGTGAATGCTATATGCAGAGGAGAGAGTAAGGAACAGCAGTGCGCGTGCATATTGTATATGAACCTATTGTATATGTTCTCCATTGTCCCATCGGACTTCATTTAAGAATACAAGTTCAAAGGTAAACTTATTAAGAATTTCAAAACAGCAACAGCAAAGTATTAAAGCCCAAATGTGGGGCCCTTCTGAGTATGAGTCCTATATGGCTGCACAGGTTGCATACCCTGAAGCTGGTCCTATGGGTAAGGATGGAGCATGAACCTTTGATAAGCAAGTGTGTTTTTTCTTTGGATGTGTCATTGTTTCAAAAAGTAGAAAGGCTAATAAGAAATGGAAACAGTTACAGTAGGCATTACTACCTTTCACCAGTATCCAGTTCTCTTCTAGGCTCAGCCCATCTTGAAGAATGTCCATGTGACTTTGGTTAATAAAATGTGCATGAAATTACATGTCTCTTCTGGGCAGAAGCCTTTAAGGGTTGGTGTGTGATATTTTTCTCCCTTTCACCCACCACAGTGACCAACAATATCCAGGTGGCGAATTCCCACAAACCTGCATCCCAGAGAGAGAATAAGGTGAAGCAGAGCACCTGCCCTCCCTTTACCCTCCTCTCCAACCCACAGTGGACATGTAGCAGAGCAAAAAATAAACCTTTCACATAAAGATTTTGGGGTTGTTTGCTATTGCCCAAAATAATACAGTATTATTACTGTCTTCATAAGTAAACCACAGCTTAGAATTATCTTTGGAATAATCATAAAATGTATATTTAAAAATGAAAATCTATAACTTTTTTAAAAGGTGACCTTTTTTTTTTCTTGAAATAGCAGAAATTACCTTTGGTAAATTTTGTGGATATTAGTTGAATATTTAATCATCATTAATTTTTATGTGTGTGTTATTTGAAGGGCAAAACGCAAGGGTAAAGTTTAAAGGTTGAACTTAATTTCCTTTTTTATCCAGGGATCTCCACTAATATTCTAGAGTCACTGTAATATCCTAGAGTCCATAATTCATGCTATTGGGCAAAGCCTTTCCTTTTAGCAAACTCTGATGAATAGAAAGGATAATAACTCTACTGAATCTTTTCCCTTGTTTCACCCCCAGCAGTGGAGTGATCAGGAAAGGAGTTTTCCCTGGAAAGAATACAAAGGAAAAAACCTGAATGATCAGGGCCTAAATAACTCTATAAACTTGAAATTCTTCCAAAGATATCACATATATGGTGATTTTACAATTCATATTAAACTCCTATTCTTTCTCTGATCTCTGGAAAGAAACAGAATCTTCTGGGGGGAGCTATTTACAAGAAGGAAAGGACATGGAAAACTTGTTTTAAAAGCAAGTATAAAAACAGGCATCAGAGATATTTGATGGATTCTTTTGTATTCAGAATTATTGCTCTGAGAAGAGGAAAAGCCAATGAATGCAAAGGTCTGAGCAGCAAATTAACAATTCTCATGGTTAGTCTTGATATTTGATGTCAGATAAATTTCAGTGAACTGAATCTCCAATTTCTTTCTTAGAGCAAATATAAAATCTGTTCTCTATAGAGTTTAACAGATGGAAAAATATATACTGAATTATGTAAAATGTTAACTCTGAAATCCAATTATTTGAAGGCTCGTAGAATTCCTAGTAAACTCAATATGTCTGAAAATGTCTGGTCATTGGCATTTCTAGACTTGCTGTTTTCTGGCTTGACTATCTTTAGGTGACCCTGAAGTTTCATCACAGGTAGAAACTTGCAATTTTGTGAGAGCAAAAATGTGAATGAATTGCCACAAGTTTGGGATATTTGAGTTATTACACTAATCTAAGAGGTGTGCCTAGCCTGATGCCCAGCAGCCTCACCTCAGTGCAATCTTGCTGTTCTCTGTCAACTGCATATGCAGTAAATTCAAGAGGTATAAAAGATTCTCTCGCGCTCCCGCACGCGCTCTCTCTCTCATGTGTATAGAGCCCTGCAAATAAAGTTTCTAGTCCTAATGTAAATCTAGAAAGTGATTGTTCTTAGCCAGAAAATAATTTTGAAGTAGTTTTAGCCCATTGTCAAAATCTCTTTTGTTGGAGGTTGATGTGATGAGTCTCCCATATACTCTCTAAAGACAGAGACAGAGACAGAGACAGACACAGACAGACAGAGACAGACAGACATTGACTATAAGACTGTTTTAGCAATTTCTGGGCCAGAGCACAACTATTTTTCGAGTGAGAAATAAAACAAAATTTCAGTGACATATGAAAAGCCTTTAATTAGTAGTTCAGGAAATGCAGTGGAAATAATTTTCTTCCACAGAAATGAGAATCAGAAGAAGGTCTGTAGAGGCATGTCTATGAAGTAATAGGCGATGTAGCTTCTACTGCTGCATTTAAAACACCAAAAGTAGAAGTTCGTTGACAATCTGCATAATATGATGCTAATAATAGGGGAGCTGGCTTCAGCTGACCCTCCTCTCCAGCTTAAGAAATTTATACAGGACACATGCCCTAGCATAAAAATGTTCAACTCATAGGGAGTCTGCCTATATTCAAAGGCAATTACTTTGTTTCAGAAATACATATAGTGTTATCTTTCTGCCAGGAAATGGATAGAGTTGCAAAGGTGACAAAAGGCAGTTGTCAGTCATGTTACTCTTTAAGGAAGCACTTAACATTAAGAATACCTTCCAGGGTGGGTCCTTTGCTTTCTGCTTTTATATTGTATCTTCCTCTACTATCCCCTTCCCACACTTCTTCCAACTCTGATATGGAAAATCACTCAGAAGAGCAGGAAAATCCTGCTAATCTCCTGTGACTTATCACTTTCCTCTGTTCACAATACATTTGAACAACGACAATTACATTGTCTCATCAGTATAGACTGGATTTTGCAGTTTCGGACCATGTTTACAGTTAATGTTACTTCTGTTATTAGCAAGTAGGATAGGTTTACTTTATTTATCTTAATAGTTTTACAAAAGACTCTAATCTTGTATTTAGAAACTCTTTAAATGTTTGAAGGGATTTAAAACCTTAGTAATAAATTTCTGTTATCACAGGGGAAATTATATCTTGCTGTGGTATTTAGAAATTCAGTTATTTATAACAAATTTGTGACTTTAGAGTCCTGACAGATATCAAGGGCCTATGTTTTCTGTTTATACAATTAACCATTTATACATACATACTTTGTTTCATTCTGTATATTTTTAAAACCATTCTCAGTTCAAATATTGTGTAATTTTCAAGCAATAAAAAGATTTACAAAGATGGAAGAAGAAGAGTCAGTATAAGTCAACCAAAACTCAGCTCTGCTGCTTTGTTCCCCCAAGCCCAACAGAACATGAGAGACTTGAAAATTAAGTCACTGTTTGAGAGTTAATCTTATAAAGAAAACACATATTAGATTGGAGTTCTGAAGAAGGTGGCTTAAAACACAGACTGTCTCCCAAGTCAAAATCAGGAAATACCAGGAAATCTAATATAGATTTGCCCGAAGGTCAAAAAGCTGTAGCTTAATCACCAATATTAATATACCTACAGAAAAGATGTCTATTTCCAGCAGTAAAGCAAACTAGGTAACCTGGTCAACCCTTCAGATAAAAACAAATAAAACACCATAAACTTTTTATCCATCTTTTTAAATGCATTAGTTATCTAGCAAGAAAATAAGGAATACTCAGGCCAAAAACTAAGTGAAAAGAAGTAAAAGAACCCAGAACTATAAGCTAAGCAATAAAATTGATTTTTTCTTTGAGGGCATTTGCTGAACTAGGTAAACTTGAACTTTGTTTTTTTATGGCATTGTAGGTACTGGAGATAAGAGACAAAATCCAGGGACACCAAGAATTGGGGGGACATCTATTATGAGACCTAATGAAACTAGGACATTAAAAGCTTCACACTTACTCTAGTTATGAGGAGTTAGCAATAAACCTGTTCTCTCCTTCCTCTATCCCAGAAGACTGTAGGAAGAATTCTCTGCCTCAAACCTTACTACTGATTGAAAAAAGGCAAACAAAATCTCACTTGAGAATTTGTAACCAAACAAGTAGGCATATAGCCTGATTTCACTTTATCTAGATGGTCAAATTGAGAACTTAGCTTGAAGTGTTCTTGGACAGAATGTTCCCTTGGGTATCTGGCAGAAGGAAACCTACCTTCATTCTGAGCCTCAAAAAATTCCCAGGGATAAGATGCTGTAAAATATACTATGTAATGAAAAACCACAAAATACAAAAGAAAATAAGATACCATGATCGAATGTCAGAAGAAACTAGAGTTAGCAAAATCAGATCATTAAAAACTTCAGATACAGGAATTATCAGAAACAAATGTGAAATAAAGAAGGTATGGAAAAAACGTATAAAGAACAATAAAATGAGGAATGACCAAGCATATTAGAAAAAGAACCAAATAAACCTTATAGGAAGAGAATTTGGTAATTAAAATTATAAATCAAATGAATAGGTTTAACAGCAAATTAGATATAGATAAAGGAAATTAGTGAAACAAAAGGTAGGTCACAAAAATTATCCAAAATTTTGCATAAAGAAACCAAGATTGGAAAATGTAAAAGGGAATGAGACATGGAGTGAGACAAAGTAAGAATGTCTAAAATGTAACTAAACAGAGTTTCACAATGTGATGGTCAGTTTTATTTGTGAACTTTGCTAGCTTATGGTATCCAGATATTTGGGCAAACTTTATTCTTGATATTTCTTTGGAGATATTTTTTAGAAGAAATAAATGTTTGAATTAGTAGACTTCAAGTAAAGCAAATTACTCTCCATTACGTGGATGGGCCTCATCATTATCAGTTGAAAGCCCTAAAAAGTCTGATCTCTTCAAGTAAGAAGGAATTCTACTGCCTATGGTCACAGACTGAAGGTCTGCACTCTTGGGCTTTTCTCTTTACACACACACACACACACACACACACACACACACACACACACACTACTCCCCCCCCTCTTCATCGGTTCTGTTTCTCTGGAAAACCCTGACAAGGAAAGGAAAAAGAGTAAAGTAATATTGAAGAGATAATGCCTGAGAATTTTTCAGCACTGATGAAAAACACCAATGTACAGATTTAAGATATTAATAAATCCCCAAGTACCTGAAATATATGTGGAATGATAAATACAAAGAAATCTATAACAGGCAAATGTCCTTGAGGCAAATGTGGCTTCAACAGTATTTAGGTCCCTTCTTTCACTTAGATATGTGATCTGGTCATTCCTTGCTATTTTATAGTCCTATTAAATGCTTTTAAGAATAAGTTTAAAAAATATTTTTTATTCTATATGTTAGAGGTTTATTTTGTTTTGTTTTGTTTTGTTTTGTTTTCCTCTAGAGACTAGAAAACACCTAGACATTTATACTACTGGAGTAGAAGACCAGTTCATTTGTTTTTATTTTTTCTTTTATAAAATAATAAAGATATTTAAGATTATAATTTTTCTTTTGAATACAAGTTTAGTCATTTCCCATAGGTTTTATTATAAATTGCTATCCTTTTGTTAATATATAAATAAATTGTGATCTTGAGTTTTATTTCTTTTTTGATTCAGAGGATATTTTGAAAAGCATTCTTTAGTTTTGAAGTAGTAAAGTGTTTGTTTTATCATATTTCTATATTCTTCTGTTATTTCCAGTTTAATTGAATTGTGGGCAGAGAATGTGGCTTGTAAAATCTTTATGTTCTGAAATCTATTAAGATTTTTTTTGAGCCAAGTACATGATTAATTTTTATGGATATTCCATAAGCAATTGAAAATGTGTTTTCTTTGTTTATAGAAACCCTGTGTAAACAGGGATAATATTTATGCTTTAAATGAATGTGTTTTTCTCTTTTACATTTCCATATGTGTGTTCTTTCCCCAGAGAAATTTATTGCCTTAGGTGGGAATCTGAACAGTTACAGCTGGGGGGTTGGGGATAGTCTATGTATATCTTTTGATCACCAAAATAGGATTTAACCTAAAGTAAAATAATATTCTTAGAAATCAGGTTTTCGCTGGAGAGAAAAGGATTTTCTGAATTCCCTAAGTTTCGTTAGCATTTTTAAACCCTGGCCTCGAGGACTTACATGCTGAATTTAAAGCAAAACATGGGTAGACAAAAAGTCTGTGAAGCCCTTACTAGGAGATCACTTTTTCTGTCTTGTTCTCATCCTCTGTATTGGAAGAGGGGAAAAATCTGTGTTCTGACCACCTTCCTCCAGGCTGAAATCTAGAACAGAGTGGTTCTGAGGATAATCCTGTTCCTGATGGTAGAACATAGTGGTTGCAAGTAATAGATGTCAGGCAAGCTGGAATCAGAGTGGGCTTGTGCCTATCCCTTCATTTAGAACTCTTCAGGCTGTCTGCCACATAGAGTAGCCTCCTCACCATCATGTGGGGAAGAGCTAGACTGTGACAATAAAAGCATAGTCCCATGGTGAAGTTAGGCAGAGAAAGGGCACAAGTTGGGTCCTTTGTCTCCCTCAACATCTGTGTGGTATGGAAAGGAGTCAGAAGTTCTTATATACCCTCAGGATGGGTGGCCAGCTTCTAGAGTGAAGGTTGAGCTGACCCCACCATAGAGGCTGTAGGTGGACCACAGCTAGGGGTCTGATGTTGGCTTGACTTGGAAGGATGTGTATGCAGTGACTATCAAATCTGAAGGAGGGCCACTAGGGCCTGCCTGGGCTCCAAGAACAATAAGGCCACCAGCCGCAGACTAAGGCGGTGGATTTCTCCTAACCAGGTGGACCAGGGACATCATTACAGAAACCTAGTGACTGAAGACAGCACCAGGTCCTGCCCACACAGATCCAAGCCCCCTCTTCTCCATAACAGACACCATTTTGTGAGTGGTAAGGATTAGAAGAAGAAATCTGAAACTCTTGAGTATGTATATCCAAAAAAGACAAAAGATCCAAGAGTAACTGAGATACCATTAATTAGCAAACAAAAGCACTACTCCTTTTAGTGCCCAGTCAGGAAGAGCTTGTGAGGAAGATTAAATCATTAACATAAAGAAGCTACAGGTGTTTTGTTTTGGTTTTTACATATCCAAGTCGTTGTGGGTGCACATGTGTAACTTCATTAGCAACCTGTCTGTCTTACATCAAATTTGTTGCTTTTCTTATTCAAGTTTTGTTCATCCCTTATTTGCTTTTTGTCAACTGGAGCTGCTAAGTTCTTAAAGAGGAATATTACCCCCTCCCATTTGATAGTTTTCTCAAGTTCTTCTATTTCTGAGCATTTTTGTCATAAATGTTTTACTGTGCTGATGTTTAATAAGAAAATAAATGTTATTTTTTAGACAAGTCTTATTATTTATCCTTTTAAAATATTAATTTCTCTTGCATTTAAAATTTTTGGCTTTGAAATCTATATTATCAGATGATAGCTTAGGCACTCCTGCTTACTTTGTATATTAGTTTCCTAAGGCTGCCATAACAAAGTACCAAAAGCTTGGTGGCTTAAAACCACAAAATTTATTGTCTCACAGTTCTGGAGGCTAGAAATTCAAACGCAAGGTGTCAGCGAGGATATGCTATTTCTGACAGCTCTAGGGGAGAATCCTTCTTTGCCTCTTCTAGTTCTTGGTGTTTGCCGGCAATCCTTGGCATTCCTTGACTTGTAGATACATTGCTCAAGTCACACGGTCATCTTCTCCTGGCTGTCTTTACATTGTCTGCCCTCTGTGCATATGTGTCTCTATTCAAATTTTACTTTTTTATAAGGACATCTGTCATATTGAATTAGGGCCCATCCCGATGATTTTAACTTGATTACCTCTGTAAAGACCCTATTTCCAAGTAAGGTCACATTCTGAGGTACCAAGTAAGGTATGTTCTGAGGGTTAGGAGGACTCCAACATATATTTTTTGAATGAACGGAATTCAAGCCATAACAATTTATTTGTGTTTGCATGATCTATTTCTTTTATTTTCAGCTTTTATTGTCTTGTTCCTGGTACATTTCTTTTAGACAGAAAATATTTCAGATTCTTTATTTTTAGAGGGAATTCAACTCATCTGAGGTTCAATGCTTTTATTTTATGTTACATCTACTAATATAATTTCCTATGGTTCCTCTTTTCTCCTTTCCTTAATTTTGCTGGGTTCATCAACTGGTAACTATAATTCTCACTAATAAGATGAAACTCTTTGAACACTTTTAATTTTTCACCTCTTTCATTCTCTCTCCCACACCTATTTCTGTTTTTTTTTTCTTTAAAGTAATATAGAATTTTAGTTTAAGATTATTTTTACCTCTTTCCTTTTAGAATGGCTCTCCTGTTTTTATGAATCCTTTCTTAATCCTTACACAACAGTTTGCAATCACATTAACATCATCCATTTAGATTTAGGTATAAATTGTGTTTAATTTATGACTTACCATTGTTTCTTATTTTATTTTGTCTAACTCTATTTTGAGGTCTTTGTTCTGAATTTAATTTTTATTTCGTTGAAGTACTTCTCAAGCAATTTTCTTCAGTAAGAGTATATGTCTATATATTTTCCGTGCCATTGTATGTTGAAAAAGTTCATCTTTTGCTTTCATATGCAATAATAACTTGGTTCAGAATAGGAATCTTGATTTGTGGTCCTTTTCTTTTAAATGTCTATAGCTGTTGTTTCACTCTATCTACAGTCAAGTAATGCAGATGAGAAATCTGAACCTGGCCTGATTAGGCAACCACATCACTGTCTGAACGCTTATAAGATTTCCTCTTTATCCCTGGGGTTTAGAAATTTCACTAGGATGTGATCAGATTCGTTTCTTTTTCTTGAATTCTGCCCACTAATTTGTGAGCCTTTTCAACTGGAAAACTTTTTTTAGTGCAGTAGTTTTTTTCTCTGTTTCTTCTTTCATAATTGCATCTTCTTCATTCATTCTTTTTTTTTTTTTCCTGGAACTTTTATGATTCCCATTTTAGAATTTTTGGTTATGAGCTCTATGGATTACGCTTTTACTCCTAATTCCCCGCCCTGCTTTTTTTGTGATCTCACTTAGGGATGTAAGATAGGGTCTCCATTTATATGTTCAGATCACTCATTTTCCTTTCTGCAGTGTCCATTTTCTTTTTTGTCTCTCTTGAATTTTTTGGTAACTTTTTATTTTGATATAATTTTTAAAGTATAGACAAGTTGCAAGAATAGTACAAGATATTTCTTTACCAGTTATTTACATTTTGCTCCATTTTCTGTGAAAATGTTAAGTGAGGATTATGTTTTGAACTGTTTATCAAAGGTGTTTCATAGTATTTGTTGCTATCATGAATGGAAATTTTCATTACATTTTATAATTGGTCATGTGTGAAAGTTGGTGGGAGAAGAGTTATCTAGTAATCTGACTTTTTATTCAACTTCCATATTAATCCTAAGTTTTTCAGTTAATTCTTTTGTATTTTCTCAGTAGGTGATTATATCAACTGCAAATAATAACAATTTTATATCTTTCTTTCCTATAATTGAATCTCTCAATTTCCTTTCTTATGTTATTATTTTGACAAGGGCCTTCAGAATAATGTTGAATAACACCCATTATCTTCCTGGTCTTCTTCCAAATCTTAATAAGCTTTCCCAAGTAATTGAGGAATGTCACTTGTAGTTCACCAAAAAGTTGATAATTGCTGCTAGTTTTTGAAAAATGTCCCTTCTCAAGTTAATGAAGTTCCATGTAGTTCTACTTTAAGAGTTTTGATTAATAATAGATGTTAAATTTTATCAAATCTCTTTTCTGTACCTATCGTAATGAGCACATAGTTTTTCTCATGTAATCTGTTAATATAGATCACTGTACTCACTACCCCTGCCTCCCGAATCCCCACAGGCATCCACCTGATGTTTCTTCTATTTGTCACTGTATTTCCAAATAATAAATTTATGCTGCTCTCTCTTGATTTATCAATTTATATATAATGTATTGTTTTCCTATTTCCTATTTTAACTTTCAAGTACTTTCTGTTCTTTTCGCCATTATCTCAAAATAGTTATATCTTTTCTTTTTTAATCCAGTCATTTTTATGTTAAATAAATCTTGCTGAGTGGTATATGCTTATTACAATTCCTTTCATAGGAGATGCTTTGATTTTCTTGTTATTATTCATTACCTCATGTTTTCATTTGCTTAGTTTTCCCTGAACCAATTGTTAAGTTCCAATAGCCCCCAATAGCTTTGTAGAGTGCCTATCAGTACAATTTCCCACACAGTCAATCCTGTTGAATAAGCACCTTTTCCCTGTTCCTCCAACTGATTTGCTCTGGTGTTTTCCTGGTGGGCAGCACAACTCTCAGCCTGGGATTCCCTTTGGTACTTTCCTGCCCTGGGTGCCATGCTTTGTATTTCCATTACTTCTTCCTTGATTTAGTTTCTCTTATTGATGAAACACATATACCAGCAGCTTCCTGAGAAAGGCCATTTGTGCAAAGTTTTGAGACTTTGTTTGTCTGGAAATATCTTTATTGTGTCTTCATGTTCATTTTGCCAGGACATGACATTCTAAGTGGAAATTATTTTTGTGAGCATCATACCATTTTCTTCTGGCTTCCAATGTTACTACTGATATGTCACTATCATTATTTTCTTATTTCCAATGCATTGTGTGTGATCATTTTTTCTCTTTGGAAACTTTTAGGATATTCTTGTTGTTTCGGGTTAAGAATAAGTAACATTGTAAATAACTACTGTGTGCCCAGAGACTATTCTTCCCACTTTGTATGTTATTCGGCCACTTGATCCTCAACCCATGATGTTGTTGATACTATAATTATTCACATTTTACAGAAGTAGAAACCATGACACAGAGAGATTAGGCTATTTTCCTAAGGACACACAGCTAGTAGTTGATGCTCCCAGGATTTATATCCAATTTGACTACAGTCAGTCCATGCTTTTAACTACTATTCTTAGGTTCTCCAAGAGGATAAAAGTAACTAAAAGAACTTCCCACTAGTGCAGAGTTTTAGGCACTAAATCCAAGTAGTAGAGATTAACACCACACAGAGTTTGGGTTCTTGACTTGTGCACAAGGTCAACGCTAATTATGAAGCAGTTTTTCTCTATACTACAGGGCCTTAGACATTTCCTAACAGAAACCAGATAGTTGTACTTTTTACAGCCAGCAGGCAGGGAGCTTCCAAAGGTAGAACAGGTATAATTTTCAGCATGGTCTCATACCATTTACAGCCAAAATGGAGGCTTGCAGAGGGTGAGTCTTTGTCTGCAAGGCTGAACCAGCACCACTCTTGTCAGTAGCAAGCATTCCTCTTGTGATGTCTTGGGGTGTCTTGTACACTGATGATGCCCAATGTTCATGCCCTTATCTTATATACTTACTACAGTCATAGTGACTTTTCTTACCTCCTAGAATACCACTGTAGATGCTGATCACTGGCACATGATTGATTTCTGTTGTGTGATGTTCTTTGTTTTTTATTAACTTTTCACACATTTACATTTTTCCAGCTAGACCGTGGGCAGAACACCTTATATATCTTCTAACTTGTCATGGTAACAATGTGTGTATATATATATAGATAGGAAGATGTGTAGACACACATGTGTGTGTGTACACATGCTATTTAAAGGCTTTTTATCATAAAGGTAATATATCTTTATGTTTAAAAAAATTAATAAAGTGTGGAAGAGTGGAAAATAAAAATTAAATTATCTTAATTTTCGTGTCTCCCAAACCATTCCTTTTATCTCCTTCCTTCTCACTGTCTGTTCCTACTTAACAGAAACAACAATTATGTGGCTCCTTCTAGAAATTTTCTATGTATATAATAGCATTTTCTATTATATAATAATATGTATATTATATATTATATTTTAACATAAACGAGATCACATTATACATACAATTCTTAAACTTGGCAATTTCACTTGTTATATTCTTAATATCTTTCTGTAGGTGCCAATTGCCCCTTTTTAAACAGCTGTGTAATATAAATGAATCAATTTTACTAACCAGTTTTCTATTAATGGGCATTTATGTTCTGTCTAGGTTGAGGTTTTTTGTTGTTTGTTTTTGTTTTGCTATTACAATCAATGTTGCAAATGAACATTTTTGTAAAACATCCTTAATCACTTATGCAAGTATATCTATAAATAAATTCATGGAAATGGAACTTCTGGGTCAAAGGGTATATACATTTAAAATTGTGATAAGTAAAGCCACATTTATTTCCATAAAAGTTATGCCAAATTATAGTACTATAAACAGTGACTGAAAGGGCCTGTTTTACCCTATCATATCTGATTCCAAATCATGTAGCTTTTTAATATTCCCTCACCTCACATGGGGAAAAAATTGTATCTCTTTGCTATTTCAATTTCTCTAATGATGATTGAAATTGAGCATATTTTCAGATATTCGTTAGCTATTGGTCTCTCTTTTGTGATGAACTGACTTTCAGATCTTCTGGTCATTTTCTAGTGGGTTATTCATTCATTTATTGGTTTGGTTTTGCTTTTCATTGACTTATAGGGGTTTTTTTTGCTTGTTTTTAGATATATTAATGAAATTAGTTCATTACTTGTTATGTGTGTTGCCAATATTTTCCCTAGTTTGTTGTCTATATTTTAACTCAGTTTTTTTGTCTGTCTTTTAACTTTATTACTTTTTGTGTGTGTGGATGGGGAGATATATATGAATTAAAGCATCTAAAAAGAGTAGAGGATTGTTTCAAGCCCCTTGAGCTCATAGGAGTGAAGAGGATTGAAGACCAGGAAAAAGACACAAGGGAACTTTTCAAGCTCTGCTGCTCGTGCACATTTTTTCCTTCCACAAAAGTCATAAGCCTCACAGATCAGCCAGGAAACAACCATTATCTAAACCTGAAACTCCTATTTATATAGTTTTTAGTGGGGAAAAAAGGCAATAAAAATAATTTAAGAAATACATTGTTAGATAAAAAGTAGCTTTCTCTTCTCCCCCAGCCCCTCTCCCCAAAAGATTATGTGCAATCCAGGATTGAATGACAAATTAATACACAACTTGTCCAAGACAACTTTTTCAGCCAGCTTATTTGTCATCAGCCACTATAATTTATTAACAGTGAGGTGAGGAAAGACATGAATCAGCTTAATGTGATATAAGTAGGGCGTTGCCATAGCAACAAGATGCAGTCTGTTTTCTACTATTTATGTATGGTTTATTTTCTCCAGAGCCTCTAAGTTATTGCTTGAAGCAAATGGAATGAGAAACATCTTGTTCTGAACACTACCCCCCGCCCTTCGGTGTGTCTGTGTATATAAAACTACATTTTTTTTTCATGAGAGAAAAAACAAAAACACTTAAACTTTTTTTATAATTATGTTTATAGCAACAAAGCTAAATACATAGTGTCCAATCTGCTGCGATTTTGTAGAACTCAATTTTTTTTCACCTCTGAGACACGAGATTCCTCACTGAAACTTCTGGGAGAAAACCCAAAGCAAGACTGGAAGTAAACCTAAGGTTAATGTTGTTTCTCTAAGAAAACATTCATATTCTCTATCCAGACTTCATGACTAGCTAAAACTAACTCTCCACTCCTAAAAGGAGTGAACAGACTAAGGCTGGTGACAATTTTTTATTTTATTCGATCTCAAAAATGCAGAAGAAAAGTTCAGTCTATGGAGGAAGCCAGGGCTGAGTTTGCCTGCTTGTTGGAGGGCAGCATGAATGCTTAAGGAACTTTATTGGCTAGTAAGCAACCCCACCCTTGCCTTAAATACCCTGCGGAATATACACATTTCATGAAGGATCCCTATAATATTCTCCATTCTCCACTTTCCCTTGAGATGGTAGAATTTAGGGTTTTTAGGTCAAAGATGTACTTGGTCATCTCTAGGCCATAGAGAATATCAGGGTTTCAGTTGAGTGGAAAAAGAAACAGTAACAGTCCTTCCATCATCCTCTTTCATCATTGCAACTTCCAATATCCGTTCTAATTGTCGCCATGCTCTGTAAAGACAGGAGACATAAAACAATGGGGAAATTTAACTCCATATCTACACTCTGCGTTAAATGTGAGTTGAAGTTTGTTTTTCGACTATTTTATTTGATTTCTTAAATTACTTCATATATTTAGCAAATCTTCTTGATCAGATCCTCATGGTTACCATCAGCCTTCTAGACCACGGTTAGGGACTTGAACTAAAGAAGCTCAGAAATGACCACTAGCACTCACCTCTCATAAAAATGGCTCCCAGACCTCAGATTCTAACATGCGCATCTTCGGGATTCCCAAATCCCACACCTCTTCAGACACTCCTCTACTGCTATGATCTGGAAAGATGAAACCATAGCTGGAGGAGAGTATTATAACTGCTTCTAGGTCACCTTCTGGTATCTGGGAAAGGCCTTTCCCCACAACCTATCTTTTGCTGGAGGAAGGGGACAGGATTCAGGGTGTCATACAGCAAGTAAGGTCAAGCAATTTTATGTCACCAAGCCTCAAGAGTTATTTTCCTTCAAGGGTTGCAGCACTTCCAGCTATATTGAGCAGTGGAGTATCTTCTTTATTTTTTAGGTATTATTTACATATAGTAAAGTGCACAAATATTAAATGTTCAGCTTAAGACTTTTTCTTAAGTGTATACCCATAACCACCTTACAGACTAAGGCATAGAACATTTCCAACACTTCAGAAGCTTCCCAAATGCCCCTTTCCAGTCTGTACCCCTACAAAGGAACACACTATTCTGACTTCTGTCATCATTAATTAGTTGTGTTTGTTCTCGAACTTCATATAAATGAAGTCATACAGTATGAACTTTTTTGTATCTGGCTTCTTTTGTTCAACATGATATCTCTGAATATCAACCATGAATGATATTATATGAGTGATTTATTTTTAGCTGTGTGGTAATTGCTTCTTGGCCTTTTGGCTAAGATCATGCATAGTATTTTTAGCTGTGTAGTACTCTATGAATATGTCACATTATATTTATCCATTCTTCTGATTGATAAACATTTGAGGATTTCCAGTTTGGGGCTATTATGAATAAAAGTCTATGAATATTCTTATACATCTATTTTGATGATTGCGTGCAATTATATAGAGTTTAACTGCTGAGTCATAATGTATGTTTAGGTATAGTAGTTACTGTCCAAGTACACAAAGCAGTTGAACCAATTTATACTCCCTGGCAACATTTGGTATAATTAATCTTTTTAATTTTAGCCATTCTGGTGAGTGAGTAGTAGTATCTCATTGTGGCTTTAATTTGCATTTCCCTGATGACTAAATAACAACTGAAAAACACAGTGCAGATGGAGAGAAAGACCACAGAAGAAAAGAAAGTACTTTTCCTGTTTTTTAAACAATGAGCCCCATATTTTTATTTTACGCTGGGTCCCACAAATTTTGTACCTGGACTCTACCCTTGGCCTACTGAATCCAAATCCTCAGGGTAGGGTCTGGAATTCTGCATGTTCATCAAGATACCGAGTTGATTGGTATGTTCTACAGACTCTCTCCAATTATCATACAATTATGTCCAATTTTTGCAGGGCTAAACAGACAGACAGGCAGACTAACAAACGAAACCCCTAAAATCAGCTCTGTCTGAAGCCCTTCACTGTAGACTTGAAAGAGTTATCTCTATGCACTGTCCTCACTTCTCCAGCCACCTCTCAGCCCACTGCACACCCAGCTTCAGTTGGAAACTGCTCTTGCCAGGTCAACGAGTACTTTTTAGCCTCAAAATCCAAGAAATATTTTTCAGTTTTTGTAATAGAAACCTTAATTTAGGATATTTGCTTATCTCATAGTATCTCTTTTAAACGCCCTCTTTGCCAATTAGGATGGACCCCTAGTTGCCCAATTTTTACTTTAAGATCCTCCCCTATAGCTATAGATGATCGGACAATGAACGATCACTTAAATCTATTCTAGGGCAGTTTCTTTCCTTCTTTCCTTCTCTCTTTGTCTTCCTCTTTCCCTTTGTCTCTACCTTTCTCTACCCCATCTCCTTTCTCTTCTCTCCCTCTCTCCTTCCCTTCCACTCTCTCTGTTCCCGCCTTTCCTATCTTCTCTCAGAAATTGGGATTCTAGTTTAGTCTGGGCACATCTTTCACCAGAAAAGCTATACCCTCAAAACCATAGGGTGACCATCTTCTGGTTCCTATATAGCCTAATGAGCCAAGTAAGATATCTGCATAAAGAGAAGGCAGCAGATATACAGAAGAAAGCTGCAAGCATGCTTTAAGTTCTTGCCTGTAGTCCTTCCTGCTCTTGGGTCCTTGTGAGACTCCTGTACCTTTATAATCTATCCCATCCTCTTTCTTACACTAACTCAAGTTGATTTCTGTCACCTCCAGCCTAAGAATCCTAATTAATACAATCCTTGTTTTTCTCAGCTTCTTGAGAATGGCCTTCAGATCTATTTTTATGAACTGTATAAAAAGTAGATTTGTTCTTTATTGTGACCCTGAAGTTTTGGTCCCAAATACTATTTACTCAGCTTGCTCACCTACCTTGTTTTTCTGATTTGACTCCAAATGGTTTTTATATGTAATTGTAATAGCAATGTTCACTAAGAAGAGGAGAGGTACCGAGTGATATAACATGAGGGCTTTATTTTATGAATTAAACTTCACACGATTGTGGGAGCTGGTGAAGATGCCTGTTGCCTCTGCACCTGGTATGGGTCTGAGGTCTCTTTAGACCAGCAGGGCCAGCAGTCAGGAAGAAAATCTTAACATGAAGTGTGGGAGAGAGGACAACCTGGACCCCACGTGGTCTGTCACTGCAACCATCAATGACAGTATGCATGACCTGCAGAAGCAGCTTTGCCATGGAGCTGCACCTGTGTCTGGTACCTGACCCTGGAGTCAGAGACGCTGGAGTAGGCAATGCAGTGTTAGCTCATTTGAGCCCTACTGCTGCCCCAGGCCCACAAGGAAGCTCCCCCACTCCCATCAACAAGGTGTGCAAGCTGCATCGGCACCTGACACCCTACACCAGCCTTCAGGGGATGATGTTGCTGATTCAGTTCCACCTTGCAAGTCTTGCCTGCAAATTTTCTCATGACTAACCCTAACTTGGCACTGTATAGGGAATGTCATTCTGGAAAATGTAATTCCTGCTTCATGGGTTGATGCAGCATAATACCAGCACGGTAATAAAACTCAGGCTGACCTCCAAGGGATGGTTTGCCACCATTAAAGTAGTCAAAAACAAATGCTTGTTTAAAAGTTCCCCAGAATGTTGGATGCAAGGATAGAATCTTTGGAGTGAGTGACAAATGCTTCCAAACAAATCAGATCGACTTCTTTAAAAAACAAAAACAAACAAACAACAAAAAAACAAACAAAATAGTTCATTTGAATATAAAACATTATGGTTTTTTTTATGGAGGGAAAAACTCATCATATTATTTTACAGTTATTCCTTCTATTTTCATCATCTTCCCCATCCCCTTCCCGTCCCCGGTTCTCAAGTTCATAGATCATTTTGTTGCTATATATTTTAGCTCAACTGAGTATTATGACTCATTCATAAGCTATTTAAAAATAATAGGGAAAATGGGTAAATCCTGGGAAAGTATTCTAGAGCTAGCCAATCCCTTCTTTCTTCCCAGGGCAGATATTCTTGCTACTTTTTCTTATCATGGATATACTTACAAACTGTAGATTTTAAAGTCCATTTTTTTCTCAGGGTTCGTGGCCCTTTGGCCTTTCACCACATTTGTGCAGGTCTTTTCTTATTATATGGTATATGTTGGCTTCCTTGTTTCAGCTCTTTCTAAAGGCTTTCTCCTTTAATATTGACAACGTAATATGATGATCCTTTTCTAGTCACCTTAAGCAAATCCAGAGGCCAGCAAAAATTGTCTGTGGGTATAAAAAAATCTAAATAATAAATAGTGTTAATGAATTGCATTTCAGTTAGCCCGATCTGTTTCTTTCTTTTTTTTTTTTATTTCTTGAACCATGCCCAGAGACTTTTTATCCCTTGTATGATTCCTAATGTATCCACCACTTTCACCATTGCTGCTAATTTTTAAAAAATTTTGTTAAAATACAGGAACATAGTATTTACTATCCTAACCATTTTTGAGTGTAAAGTTCAGTAGTGTTAAGTATACTCACAATGGTGTTTGACCCATCTCCAGAACTCTTTTTATCTTGCAAAGCTGAAACTCTGTGCCCATTAAACAACTCCTCATTCTCCCCTACCTCCAGCCCTAGCAACCACCACTCTACTCTCTCTATGAATTTGACCACTCGGAGAACCTCATGTAACTGGAATCCTATAGTATTTCTCTTTTTATAACTGACTTATTTCACTTATATAATGCCCTCAGAGATTATCTATGTTGTAGTATGTGTCAGAATTTCCTTCCTTTTTAAGGATGAATAATACTCTATTGTATGTATATACAACGTTTTGTTTATCTTTCATCCATCAATGGACACCTGAGTTACTTCCACCTTTTTGCTACTGAGAATAATGCTGTGATGAACATGGGTATACAAATAACCATTTGAGACCCTGCTTTCAATTATTTTGGATATATATCCAGTAGTATAACTAATGGATCATATGGTAATTCTATTTGTAATTTCTTGAGGAACTTCCATACTGCTTTCAACGATAGTTGCACTCTTTTACATTCCCATCAATAGTGCACAAGTGTTCCAATTTCTCCACATCGTCATCAACACTTGCTATTTTCTGTGCGTGTATGTATGTGTGTGTTCATAGTGGATGTGAGGTGATTTCTCATTTTGGTTTTGATTTACATTTGGATGTGAGGTGATTTCTCATTTTGGTTTTGATTTGCATGTCCTTAATAATTACTGATGTTGAACATCTTTTCATGTGCTTGTTGTTCATTTATATTTCTTCCTTAAAAAAATATCAATAGTTCATTTCTTGTTATTGTGAGTAATATTTCATTGTATCAATGTACTACAGTTTATTCATTCATATATTGAAGGATATCTTGGTTGCTTGCAAATTTTGGCAATAATGCATCTATAACAAATGTGCACGGGGTTTGGCATGGACATAAGTTTTCATCTCATTATCTCATTTAGGTAAATATCAAGGAGCACGATTTCTGGATATATGGTAAAAGTATATTTAGTTTTATAAGAAACTGCCAAACTATCTTCCAAAATGGCTGTACCATTTTGCATTCCCACCAGCAATGAATGAGAGTTCCTGTGGCTCCACATTCTTGTCAGCATTTGGTATTGTCATAGAATGAAGTGGGAATAGATGAGATTGTGCCCATCCCTTATCCAAAGCTACCCTCTGGAGCTCCCACTGCTATACTGAAATATGTGTTTGGATGTCTCTCTTGGGGACAATGACTATATTTATTCATCTTTGCATAGTAAGATAGGGTCTGGCACAAAGTAGGTACCACTAATTATGGAATAAAAAAATAAGTAAAACAACTGTCAAGTTATACTACCACTTTCTGGAGAGATTTCTGCAGCAGAGATTCTCAACTTTGGCTGCACATTGGAACTGCTGGTGGAACTGTAAAAATACGGAAGTTTAGGTTTTACTCTTAGAATTTTTAATGTAGATGTTCTAGAATGGGGCCTGGACATGAGGATTTATAAAATATTGCCACATGATGGGAATATATAGGCCAGACTAAGAACCACACAAGAGAGCATCAGAATTGCCTGAAGGGCTTGTTAAAACACAGGTTGCTGAGCTCTACCTCCAGGATTTCTTATTCAGTAAATGTGGGGTGGGGCCCAGGAATTTGCATTATTAAAGAGCTCCCATGTGATGCTGTTATTGCTGGCCCAGAATAGAACAGAACAGAACAGAACAGAACAGAACAGAACAGAACAGAAAGAGGAATCTCATTCAGTGTGAACAACCCATTCATCTCTTCTGTTATAACTTCATAATTGGCCCCAAGGATGGACTTATAAGTGTGCTACTAGATTTTCAAAATATTTTACTATATACTCTCCTACTTCACTCCCACAATTTGTGGAGGTAATATGATTTGAAGAGAAAGCAAAGAAGTTCTCTGTTATTTACTGATTCACTCCTTTGGCTATTAAAAGCTTATCAAGGCCTTTATTACAAATATCATAAATAATGTAAATTTCCTCTTTGGAGGAAATAGACCCTTGAGCTCAGTGGTGGGGCTGGGGTTGGGAAGAGGTATGGAACATAGACTAAGACAAGGGGCACTGCTAAGTCACCGACTTAATATTCACTGAGAACTGCCTGGGTTTTGACCCACAAACGATCTCTTGACCACTGGCAGCCCAGAAATCCTGTCTTCAGTCACTGGCTTTTCTGTTCCTTATCTCTACTCATCCTCCGCCCCTGCACTAATCATCCCATCACTCTCCCACCCCAACCCCAAACTCCTCGCCCCTGCAAACTGAGCATATACTGGATCTCTTTTGTTCTGCTGTTCAGGTTCCTATGTGATCAGCTCTGCCTCTCTGTGTCTCAGCTTCATCATCTGTAAAGTAGGGAGAGGAGAATGTGGGGGACAATTCACAAAGGCCAACTTGGATATTTGTGATTTCTACACTAATTCCTTGGCTTTGGGGCAGAGCAACACACAGGCTGGCAATCCCCAGCTCTATTCTGGAACACCATCCTTGGAAAGGGATGGAAGGAAAGTCAGTTGGCTCTTCCTCATTTGTCTTACAGAGGCAGTCTGGTACAGGGAAAGAGCCCTGGATTGAGAATTGTGAGTCCTGAGTGTGATTCCAGTTCTACTTCTTAGTTTCTGTGGGACTTGAGGGAATCATTTCAATTGCTGTGGGCTTTCATTCCCTTATTCACTAAATAGAGTTATCTACCACATGGGACTGTTTGGAGGATCATATGGGAGAAAGGAAGAGAAAGCCTATGGCACTTGTCAAAGTACTTCTATTATATTGGGGCCCAGCATCCCATCCTACTTCCAGCATATTGTAAATGAGAGGAGACACCATAGTGCTCGTATCTCCACCCCATCGTGTATACATATACAAACACTGTAGAACATACCTACACCAGAGCGCATTTGTACTCATAAAGGAAGGCATGGCAGAAGCCCCATTGGAAATCCAATCCGGGTTGCCTCCAGACATGGGCATTTTGTTTTGCACTCTGCATCCAAGATTCCCCTACTCTTCACACATACTACCTTTGCAGCCTGGTCCCAAGCCACATTCTTTTTCTCTAGCTTATAGTTCCCAAGCTCAAGAGAAAATATTCTTGCTAGGCTCTGGCTCTGACTATCATAAGGAAGTGGATTCCAGGTGGCTTAGAAGGGACGAGGCCTAGTTAGCCCCCGAACAGACCCTAGCACCTTCTAAAAGAAGAATCTAGTTGTAAACTGTACTGTTCTATGAGCAGTGGCCCTTGGCCAAACCAGAATTGAGGAGCTCTGCTCCCTTCGTTGAACCTTTAGAAATATATTTTAATTGTTTTGTTGTACAGTAAGCATGCATGACTTTAGTAAGCACAATAATCAAGGATCTTGTTTTAGCTATAAAAATACATTTTATTATTGGTAACACATTGGTTAGAATTGTTACCGTATTCTATTTTTGTTGATTGTTATATTGAAATATACATATCTAATGGGAACAATATTTTTGAGAATATTAAACCAATGTATTCTTATCCTCTGTAACTCATAGTTTCTAGTTTTACTGAGGCTCCCATATCAACCCAGACTACAGTTTCTTCTATAGTGTAGAGAAGATACTCATTCAGCCATTTAACCATGAGGATTAGTGCCCCAAAAGATAAGAGACTATGGTGAGCATAGTTCACTCAGAAGAGGTAGAAGCCTGGAAAATGAGAGACAGAGGTAGATCCACATATGTGGTATTGGTTGGAAGATATCAATTGTTTGCCCCTTGATTTTACATGCTTTCTTGATTTGCACAACATTCAGGCCCCGAACCCTTGAATAACAATGTATCTATCTACACATACATTGTGACATCATAATCCAGCTACCAGCATGACCATTTATCTGATTCTGAGTCATCAGGCTCCACACCTGGTCTGAGGTCATCCTGGGTTCTAAAAGCACCTGGAACACCTCTGCCTTTGTGAGGTGTCATTAAAATACTTTGCCTGCTTTCATCATCCCAGCTTTATATCCTTCTAGCAGATATGTCCAGGAACTGTTTTAAAAGTAGTTTTCAGAGTATTTTATTTATATTGTTTTGTATCATCCCAACAACTCTGTGAGTTGGACTGAAGAAATGGTAGTTGTTCAATTTCATAGTAAAAAAATAGATGCTCAGAAGCTTAAGTGTTGTCAGTCAGGTTCCAAACATGAAAACAAAATGCAAACTAGGTCCTTTAACAGAGAGACTTTATTATAGGGGATTTGTTGCAGGCATTTGTGTACTAGAACTGCTCATACTGGCTTGTGAAGTTCAGTGATGCCATCTTGGTAGTTGAAAATTATCCATGGTGAATGGTTTATATTATGAAATTCAGCACATATTACAAATCCACTTTCTTTTTGTTTTTGTTCTCCTGGAGAGCTAGTCGTTAAATATTTACCAGCATGCCACTCATTATAGGTATTGGAAGACTGGGAAAAGGGGAAATATTGAGGAAACACGGAGATAGTAACTGGAGAAAGCAGCTATCACCCCAGAACTGGGAAACAAAGGAAAGAAGTTGGTTTATGAAAACCTAAGAGCTCCAAGAAGAGGCTCAGATTGCAGAGGAGGGGTGGCTGCCCCCCTGGTGCTGATATATTTGAGAGGGCATGATGATACTGCATGTGGGTGCTGAAGGAAACTGGAGGCCAGGACTTATTGCTGATGCTGGGGTAAAGCTGACAAGCATAGTAAGCCAGCAGATAAGAGTGTGTCCTTCTACCTCCTGACTTAAGTCCCCCTCTATCTCCCCTATTGGTAGGACTTAACAGGAAGCCAGCAGCAAAGGAGAAATTTGGTTTGCAGAGTCCCAGCTGCATTTCAAAACCACATACAGAAGGTGGGTTGGGGTGAGAGTCAGTTGCTTAATAACCTGCACATTAAATGACTTTTCCAAGATTACAAAGTAAATGTGGTCTTACTTGTTCCCTGTGATTTCTCAGTGTCTAGAAAAGTGATTTCTCACTGGTATATTATATGCACTCTAAACATTTGTGGAAGGAAAGAAGGCAGGCTAGACTAGCCCAGTTCTACAGTACATATTTAAAGGCAAAAAGTGTCCAAAATATACTTAGTTGGCTGCCCCAGTGTTTTACACAATCACAGCACCAAGTATGTCTTTATATTTGACTCAGTTATGTCCCAGTCCCACTGTAGGAGCTATCTTAGGAGGTATCACAGCCTGAGGTTTTGGAGAAATGTAGATCTGGATTCAAATCACAGCCCCACTCTTTGAGTTGTATGGCCTTGGGCGAATTACTCAACATCTCTAAGCCTTGGTTTTCTCATCTGTAAATGGAGATAATAATGGTGTGTGAGGTTTAAATAAGGTAATTTTATGTGGCACATGTTCAATCGGTGCTCACTGTTGCTATTACTCCCTCCCCACATCCTAGAAGAGTGGGCAGATAAGAGCCAAGCTGAAGCCAGGCTGGGGCCAGCAACCCTCCATTGTTCTGGGCTTTCCTTCTATGCTCCCAGGGGTGGCCAAGGCTGAGGCTGGAGGAATAGGAATCTGCCCAGGGCTGCCAAGTCGGAACAAGGTTTGTAGGATAGAGGCCAGGCTGGCCAGGCCCGGGCTCTGCAGCCCAGGAGGGTCCCATACACCTCACCTAAATTTCATTCCCTGCGACATGGAGATGGGAATTCGTGTGTTTCTTAATAGCTCTCGGTTTCAAAGCAAGTTTACTCTAGCCAGAGACAAACGCGGTGTGGCGGTTTCTTACTTTCAAAACAAAAGAAGGCCCTAATCCCGAAGGGCCTGCCGGACTTTTCCCAGGCAAAATGTGCAGCTGGAGAGGAGGGAACGCCCCTGTGGCTGCTGACGGGATTCAAAGTCTCCAGCGCAGCCCTCTCGGATGCTCAGGTCTGGGGTCCTCAGCTCCAAAGGTACGGAGACCTCAGGGGTTGGGCAGGAGAGGTTCGCGCCCGGCCCAACCCTTGTCCAACCCACTTGCCCAGCCAGGTCCAGGGCGGGGGAGGGCAGCCCGCAAGGCTGGATAGAATGCGCCTCGCCCCGGGAAGCACCCGCTCCCCCTGCCGGAATCCCGGGAATGTCGCTAGTCCGGAAAGCATCTGGACGGCCTCTGGGCAGGAGAAGGACTCAAACCTGGTTTTTCTAGGGTGCTCTTGCACAAAATCCCCCCAAGCATTTAAGCGTCGTGAAGTTGAAGCCCTCGGAGTTAGGAACCTGCCTACTTCTCCGAGCAGACTTTGTCGCAGCAAGGTTCCCAATCCTCGCTCTCAGAGCATCCAAACAGCTCTTCTCGACTCGAAAGAGCCTTCTTTGTATCTGAGGGAGGAAGCCCTTCCCTTTCTGGAAACCTACTGGGCCACCCCGGGCAGGCGTTTCCAGCTGGATTGTCGCCATCTTGTGGCAGGATTGAGTGGCCACATTGGCCCATGGCCAGACCAGCGGCCTACAACTTTCTTGGGTCACAAAGTACCTTTCCTTCGTCCCCCAGCCAGCTAGCAATGGAAAATTTAAAATCATGTTCCCTGGTCATAGGAGTTGAACTGTGATGCCTCTGTCCCTTCCTCTCCGAATTGCATGCTCATATCTTCCTAAAGGCAACCAAGTGTTAGCTGGAGAGTCCAGGAGAGACCAGGTGCCTCGCTGAGGGGCTCTGCCTCCTGAGGCACCATAACCAACCTAAATGAGATGCCATCCCCACCAATCTCCCATGATAAGTGCTAATGATGAAGAAAACACAGATGCACTCTGTCTTGTTCCTGCTGGTTAGTAATGTTATTATACTTGATGAGTATTATTAAAGGACCCCTGTTATTAAAGACTCCCTATTATTATTGTTATTATTATTTAGCATTTATAATGTATTCTGTATTTTCAAAGCACTCAGAGACTATTATCTCCCTGGGTTTTCCAAACACTCCAGAGAGGCAGGCTGGTGACAACTTCTTTTTATAAAAGGGGGAAACTGAGGCACTGTAATTAGTGCAAAGTTCATGGATTGATGAGTCAACAATAGTCCTTTCTTCCTAGATGATTATTGCCTTACTCCAAAGTGTCATAGATACCAGTAAAGGGTAAATAAACACTCTAGCTTGGGAAACTAGTTTCTCTCACCTACTTTTATGACCCATTGTAATCACATTAGAAATGCAGTACCAGAGTATTAAAACTTATAAGTCATGTGCTCATTGATTCCATTGAGTACATGCGTAATGTTAATTGTATTTTAGTTTATTTTTACGAGTTAAAACCAATCCATTAAAAAAAAAACGGGAATGTTATGATCAGTAAACCAGATGTATTTGGATTTGGAGAATAAATCACTTTTTAAGACAAATATCCCATTCATTAGACACAACAATTATTAGACCAATAAAAAATAACTACCTTATTTTACTATCTGTTATCCTCTCAGAGACAAGAAAAGCTATTTTCTGCTTTCAGAATTTGTTTCTTCCTTTCAAAAAAAATTGAGTCTTATCAGTAGGTACACTCATATTACCACAGTACCTTAAGTTCCTTCAATAACTTAGTTTTCTCTCCAAAAGCCATAATAAAATAAGTTACTTTTCTCATAGAATGCAGTCACATTATGTGCTCCCCTACTTCCCCTGACACCCCCAACCCCCCGCAGTACAAAGAAAACATCCTGTCATTCTGGAAGTCTCCAGTGGAAAGTCTTAGGCTTGAATTTGGAGCTGGGTCAGGGTCAAGGCAAAGGAGCATTTGAGAAGCTTGTTCTACCATCAGTTGCTGAGTTAGCCTAGCCCTCAGCAAAGCTATAAAGTTGAAGAAGTCAAACACAATCCATTAAAAAATGGAGCTTTCCATATAACCTTTAGTGTTCTCTTTTTACCCAGTTCGTACCCAAAATAATTTCTAAATTTCTAAATGTACTTTTTATTTTTTTAAGTTAAGGGAGTTGTTTGTTGGTTTGGAAGGTATCAGGTTAGCCATCTCAACCTTCCCTTATGTTCATTCAACTTGTTCATTCACTCAGAAGGAATGCATTTATAAATTATATTAATAAAAAGCTACTCTTTGATGTGCCTATGATAAGCAAGGCATTTAAAATTCATTATTCTTATGCAGCAATCCTTTGAAGTAGATTCTCATTATCCTTACTTTACAGGTGAGGAAACTAAAGTTAAGAAAAAATCAAATAACTGGCTGGTAGTCACAGACACAGCTAAGAGAAGAGCTTGAATAAGCACATAAGGCTGCAACCTCTGTGCATACAGAAATATGAAGCCACCTTCAGCCTCTGGAGTCCTTCAGGTAGGAAAACAAAACTCAGGAGTATGATAGGTAAATAGGAAATGAGTTGAAAAAATAATACAGAGTAACAAAACATTCCAGGTCAGTAGGGAATGGGTTCTGGGTGCAGATCCAACATTTATTGTATCTATAGAATGGACTCTGATAGGGCTAACTCTGCTCAGTTTGCCAGCCAGCCTCAGCTTTTTGCTTTCTTATGCCAGCTCGACAAGGTGGGATAGGGTAATGAGTCGGTGGAAAAGCACATGACTCCCCAAACTCTTTCAGACTCCAACCTCCAGCCAATGGGGAAAGGGGTACTCCAAGGAGATCCTAGCCTTTGGAGGATACAAAGAGAGTCCAATGACCTTGGCAGTCACAGTTAGAAAACATATGCAGTTGTTTACTAGTGTGGTAGATGGGAATTTTCTAAGGGATACAGTATACACTGAATGAGAAGAGAGTGACATAACAATGGGGAAGGTGATTTCCACTCAATTGTGAGATTTAAAAAATTGGTAGGAAATTGATAGGCAATATGGAATGATGTTTGAAAGTATTCCTTGGGAGCCAGGCTGCCTGGGCTGAAATCTCAATTTTATCACTTATTAGAAGTGTGACCTTGGGCCAGTAATTTGTCCTTTTCTGTGCTTCGGTTTCTTCATCTGTAAAATGAGTGATTATAGTACCTGCCTCATAAGATTAATGTGAAGATATAAGAGTGAATGTATACGCTTAGAGAAGTTTCTGGTCCATGCTAAACACAATGCAAATGTTAATATTTATTATCATTATAGTGGAAAGAAACTTTTCAATCAAACTTATCTGGTCTCCTATGCCTATTGGGTGGTCCTGGGTAAGTTACCCAACCTCATTGTCCTCATCTATAAAATAGAGTAATAGCACCATCTTGCTGGGGCATTGTGAAGATTAGTGAGTTAACATACATGAAGATACTCATTATAATTTTGGTCACATGGTAGTGGCTCAAAAAATTCTCATTTCCTTCCTTTCTTTAATTTAGCATTAATGAATTGTGTGTGTATGTGTTTAGTGGTAGAAAAAGAATAGTAAAAATTAAAATATGCATAATCTATAAATATACATTATAATTAAGCTATGTAAATTAAAATATATTTTATAATTTAAAAGAAAACCCTGTGGCTTATAGGGATGTCATAGCACCCTGCATAAAATGGCAGCCAAGCAAGGCTGTTCCTGAGGAAAACTGTAAGGCATGCCAACAGCAAGTCTATGTTCCCTTTTCTGGCCAGTGTTTTTGTCAGGTTTGACCTTGCCTTCTCTTCAGGCTATCTGGGGGCAGGGTCTTTTGGAGGAGTGGGGCTAGGGGTGAAGAAAGGAACTTGGAATGACTTGCCGAGGGTCCACAATGTTCATGGTTGCTTCAGCTCCTTCCCTTTTCCCCTGAAGCTGAGGTCAGAGGGGCCACAGTAGGGCTGAGGTGGAGGGAGAGGTTCAAGTTGGACTACTGGCCCTCTCAGAAGCCCTGGCCTGGGGTAGGGGTAGTTACCTGCATCCTTGCTCCTCAAAGGGCAGCATCAGCAGCATCTAGGAGCTTGTCAGAAATGCAGCAATCTCAGGCCTCACCCCAAACCTGCTGAATCAAAATGTGTTTTAACAAAATTCCCAGATTTAGATGCACATGAAAGTTTCAGAAATACTGAGCTAGAGCCTGTGAAGCCTACTGTAGCCGTTTGGTCTGAAAGGATGCTGGGATTGGGACTAAATTGTGCACCTCCTCTTCATTTCCTCGTTCCTCAAATCCACACTGTATGCCTTATAAATGGAAAAGGTAGTGACCTCTTATGGCAAGACTGGCCCCTTTAATTGATCAGAACTCTCAAAAGCCGCAGAAGTGGGCGATGGCCCAGATGACAATTGAAAACTCGCTTTGATGGCAAGCAGAGTGGTGAGGGTGATGATGTATCACTCGGGCTATATATATGGAGTACCCACAGTGCTGTATGTAAGCACTGTGGGTGACACAAGGAAATAGCATGGCGCCACAGACAGCCTTCGACTGGGAGTGTTCAGGAGGTCTGGGCTCTGATCCAAACCTCACTTTTAAGTAGCTGGGTATTTCCCTCATCCTTCAGCATCTTCGTTCCCCATCCGAAAAAATATGTGGGTCATGTTAGAGGACCCTAAATTCCCAACCTACTCTAAAGATATGATTCTAATAGTCATGACTTCAAAACCTTAGTTTAATTGGGTAGACAAAATTATTTTAAATGATTACACATGAAACAGAGGGCAACCCAGAACAGGATGTGATTAAGGGCTGAGTTGTGCGGAACTGGCGGGATAGGGATCATGGACTCCTGAAAGCAGTAAAAGGCAGTGTCTGGAACCTCCCTAAATTCCTCCCCTGACTCCCAGAGCTGATACAGAGGTGGGGTGGGCAGGACTTTCACACATGGCCACTAGGTGTCGCTGTGATGATGTGAAATCTATGACTGGTAGGGACACTCCCAGAGAAATCTGCCCTTCTGGGTAAAGTGACAACACTGGCTTCCAGATCTAGAAACACAAGTTGCTGAGAGTTCTGGGGAACTCAGCACAGGACTGTCTTGTGTCTAAGCAGGATCAGTGCATACCTGCCCATCTTGGCTCAGAGGACATGAAAGAAGTGACCAGCAATAATGTTAGTGGAGTGCGCACAAAGGACCCCACCTCCTTACACACAGACACACATGCACTTTTTGTTCATTGAGGTGTCAGGACCCCCCTTATTACACTGAGTCTCTGTCCCACATTCTGGCTTCCCAGCTCCATTCCTCACTTGCCCTACAAATAGTCAGCAAGGAATCTGAGCCTAAATCAGAAGCGCTGCCTCCACATACCCACCCCAGGACAGTTTGTCCTGGTGGTGGATACAAGAGGTTTCAGTATAAGCCTGAGGCCTGGTCACTTTGTCCTGGGGTGAAATGTGTCTACTCCAGAGCCACCAGCACCCCTCAACATTCTCTATATGTCATTTCCCTGGAAAGAGGAGTGTGTGTAAAGGAAACGTAGCATATATTAAGACTCTATTATGTGCCAAGCTCTAGGCTAAGTGTTTTACATATATTGCTCATGAGTCCTCTGCACTGATTCCCACTACCCACTCCTGCTCTGCTCCTGAAACAACACAAAAAAACTGAAAGCCTTATGAGCTCTCCTTGGGAAATAACCAGCAATTACCCTGAGGTATCGGCGGAAGTGCACAGAACTTGCAGCCCCGACACCTTGGTCATTTTCAGTTCTGTTTCTTGACAACCATGTGACGATACATAAGTCTTTTAACCTTTCTGGGCCTCACTTTCCACGTCTGTAAATTATGATAGTAGAAACCAATTTTTTATTTTTAAATTTCTTGTTGTTTTACCTTTTTATTGAGGTATGATTTACATACCATAAAGTGCACATATCATCAGTGTATATAGCCTATTGAATTTTGGGGCTAAATATTCCAGCACCCAGACCAAGTAGAGCACTGCCAGTATCCCAGAGCCCTTCATGCCCTCTTCCAGTCATTAACCTCCCCTCCTTTTCACCAGAATACACACTAGCCTTACTTGTAAAAGCACAAATTAGTCTTGACCTGTTTTTATACTTAATATATGTGGACTCATACAATTTGTGTACTCTTTGGTCTCTGGCTTCTTTCACTAAACATCACATTTTTAGATGTAGCAATAGTTTGTTCTTTCTTCTTACTGTATGGTATTTCACTGTGTGAATATATAATCTGTCCACTCTATAGTTGATGGGTATTTGGGTAATGGTTGGGAGGCTATTGTAAAATAGTACTTCTCTGAACGTTCTAGTATATAATTCTTTTTTTTTTCCAATTTTTTTATTGTAGTAAAATACATATAACATAAAATTTCCCTTATTAACCATTTTAAGTGTACAGTTCAGTGGTATTAAGTACATTCATAATGTTGTGTAACCATCATCACCATCCATCTCCATAAATCTTTTCATCTTGCAAAACTGAAACTCTGTACCTACTAAACAATAATTCCCCAGTCTCTCCTCCCCCAGTCTCTGACAACCACCATTATTTCTGTCTCTATAATTTTGATTACTCTAAGTACCTCATATAAATGGTCTTAAAAGGCAGAGTCTGCCAAAACTCACATAAGAACTAGACAACCTGACTAGGCCCATATCTATTAAAGAAATTGAATCAATAATTAATAAACTTCCAAAAGAAACAGCATCAGACCCAGAAGTGTTCACTGGTGAATTCTAACAAACATTTGAGGAAGAAATTATATCAATTCTCTATAATCTCTTTCAGAGGATAGAAGCAGAGGGAATATTTCCTTACTCATTGTATAAGGCCAGTGTTAGCCTAATACCAAAGCCACGCAAGAACATTACAAGAAAAGAAGATGACAGCCTAATTAGTATCTCTCATGAACATAGATGCAAAAATCTTCAACCAAATATTAACAATTCAAATCTGACACTGTGGAAAAGAATAATATACTGTAACCAAGTGGGATTTATCCCAGGTAGGCCAAACTGGTTCAACATTCAGAAATTAATTAATGTGATCAATCACAACAACAGGTTAAAGAAGAAAGAAATCACACAAGCGTATCATTAGATGCAGAAAAAGCATTTGACAAAATCAAACATTCATGAAAAGAACTGTCAGTAAACTAGAAATAGAAGGAAACATTCCCAACTTGATAAAGAATATCTACAAAAAAACCTATAGCTGACATCATACTTAATGATGAGAAACTCAAAGATTTTCTACTAAGATCAAGAACAAAGCAAGGGTGTCCCCTCTCACCCACTCTTTTTTCAACATTATACTGAAAGTCCTAGCTAATGCAATAAAACAAGAAAAGATTATTTACATATATGTATTTATAAAGATTATATATATGTATATATATGTGTGTGTGTGTATATATATATATATATGTGTGTGTGTGTGTGTGTGGAAGGAGGAAATTATATATATATATAATTTTATTATATATATATATAATTTTACACACACATACATATATATATATATATGTGTATATATATATATATATACACATATATATATATATATGTATGTGTGTGTAAGGAGGAAATAAAATTATATATATATAATATATATAATTATATTGAGTAAGAAGACTCAATACCATCCAGACATCAGTTCTTTTTAATTCGATATATAGATTCAATGCAATCCTAATCAAATTCCTGAAAGCTGATTTGTTAATATTGACAAACTGATTCTAAAGTTTATACAGAGAGACAAAAGACCAAAAGCTAACACAATATTGAAGGAGAAAAACAAAGTTGTTTGACTGATGGCCCAACTTCAAGACTAAATATAAAGCTACAGTAATCAAGACGGTGCGGTATTGGTAAAAGAATAAACAAATCAATCGATAGAACAGAATAGAGAGCCTAGAAATAGACTCACATAGCCGACTTTTCATAAAGATTAACTCAAAATGGATCATAGACATAAATACAAAACACAACACTATAAAACTCCTAGAAGATAACATAGAAGCAAACTTAGGTGACCTAGAGTTTGGCAATGACTTTTTAGATACAGCACAAAAGGTGTGCTTCATGAAAGAAAGAATTAATAAGCTGGATTTCATTAGATTTTTCTTAAAAATCTGCTCTGTGAGAGACATTGTCAAGAGAATAAATAGAGAAGCCACAGACTGGGAAAAAAATAATTGAAAAGACATAACTGATAAAGAACTGTTACCCCAAATATACTATAATTATTAAAACTCAATTTTAAAAAAGAAAACAAAAAACCTAATTAAAAAATGGGCCAAAAGCCTTAGAAGACATCTCACCAAAGATGTACAGATGACAAATAACCATAAAACCATGCTCCACATCATATATCATCAGAGAAATGCAAATTAAAATAATAATGAGATACTACTACATCCCTATTAGAATGGCCAGATGAAAGTGGTGCAAACTATATTACAAAGGTATAGTAATCAAAACAGTATGACATTGGCATAAATCAATGGATCAGAATAGGGAGCCCAGAAATAAATCCATGCATATGTGGGCAATTAATTTATGACAAAGGAACCAAAAATATACAATGGGGAAAGAATAATCTCTTCGATAAATGATGTTGGGAAAATTGGACAGCCACATGCAAAAGAATGAAACTGGACCACTATCTTATACCATACAGAGTAATCAACACAAAATGGATTAAAGATTTTAACAGACCTGAAACCATAAGACTCTTAGAAGAAAATATATATGGTAAACTACTCGACGTTGGTCTTGGCAATGATTTTTTGGATTTGACACCAAAAGTAAAGGCAACAAAAGCAAAAATTAACGAGTAGGACTACACTAAACTAAAAAGCTTTTACGGCAAAGGAAACCACAACAAAATAAAAAGGGAACCTACAGAATGGAAGAAAATCATATATCTGATAAGGGATTAATATCTAATATATATAATGAACTCATACAACTCAATAGAAAAAAATAACTATCCAATTAAAAAATGGGCCTGGGATCAGAATGGACGTTTTTTCCAAAGACGACATACAGATGGCCAGTGAATACATGAAAACATGCTTAACATCACTAATCATGAAGGATATGCACATCAAAACCACAATGAGATATTATCTCACATCTGTTAAAATAACTATTACCAAAATGACAATGAATAAGTTTTGGGGAGGAATTGGAGAAAATGGAACCTTTGTGCACTGTTGGTAGGAATGTAAATTGGTGCAGCCATTATGGAAAACAGTATGGAGGTTCCTCAAAAAATTAAAATAGAACTACCATGTGATCCAGCAATTCTACTTCTGGGTGTTTATCCAAAAGAAATGAAATCACTGTCTTGAAAAGATATATGCACCCTCATATTCATTGCAGCATTATTTACAATAGCCAACACATGGAAACAACCTACGTGTCCATCTATGAATGAATAGATAAGGACGATGTGATAAATAAATAAATATATATTATATATAAATATAAATTTATGTTTGAATAGGTAAGGAATATATAAATATGAATATATAAATATATACTGTCCATCTATAAATGAATAAAGAAAATATGATAAAATTACATATATATTGAAGCCATAAAAAAGAAGGAAATCCTGCAATTTGCGACAACGTGGGTAGACTTTGAGGACATTATTCTAAGTGAAATAAGTTAGACAGAGAAAGACAAATACTATATGATCTCACTTATGCATGGAACCTAAAATTTTTAAAAAATGAACTCATAGATACAAAGATCAGATCAGTGGTTGCCAGAGTTGGAGGGTGGGAGTGTGAGCAAAATGGATGAAAAAAAAAAAAAAAAAAAAAGGAAAAAAAATGGCCAACAGAACACTTACTCCAAATACTTGCAAGGATATGGCCAATAGGAACTCTCATTCATTACTGGCAGAAATGCAAAATGGTACAGCTACTTTGGAAGACAGTTCAGTTTGGTATTCTGTTGCAAAACTAAACATACTCTTACCATATGATCCAGCAGTCATGCTCCTTGGTATTTAACCAAAGGAATTGAAAACTTATGTCTACACAAAACCTGCACATGGATGTTTATAGCAGCTTTATTCATAATTGCCAAAACTTTGAAGTAACCAAATTTCCCCATAGTAAAATGAATGAGTAAATTGGTACATTCAGACAGTGCAATATTATTCAGGCTAAAAAGAAATGAGCTATTAAGTCATGAAAAGACATGGAAGAAACTTAGATGCATATTACTAAGTGAAAGAAGCCAATCTTAAAATTCCGACCATAGTGCATTCTGAAAAAGTCAAAACTATGGAGACAGTAAAAAGTGATTGTCAGAAGTTTGGAGGCAGAGAAGGGGGTGGGAAGGATGAATAGGTGGAGCACAGAGGATTTTTAGGGCAGTGATACTACTCTGTATGATACTATAATGGTGGCTGCATGTCCTTATAAATTTGTCCAAACAAATAGAATGTACAACACTAGGAGTGAACTCTAATGTAAAGTATGGACTTTGGATGATTATGATGTGTCAATGTAGGTTTATCAATAGTAACAAATGTACCACTCTAGGGATGTTGATAATGGGGGAGGTAATACATGTTTGGGGCAAGGAGTCTATAGGAAATCTATGTACCTTCTACTCAGTTTTGCTCCGAGCCTTAAACTGCTCTCTATATATGACACTTAATGATTAGTAGGCTTCATAGGCTTCATTGTGCCTGGATCAGGTGGGGAGCCAGCTTTTTCACTGAGAAGCTCCCAGATATCAATATGTTGAACATTAATTTCTCCAGAAAAGAATCTTCCGATCTCCCATTGAGATGGCATTATGCCAGCTGTCAGAGTTTTGTGAGTGAAAAAAGGGACTGGAACTGAGAATCCAGCTACTTTTTCAACCTGTTTTCTTTGTCACACCTCACCCCTGCCCTTCATGGTCCTTGTGGATTTCCAAGTTTTTATCCAATTCTCAATGTTGCATGCTGAGTTTCATAACTTTCTGCACCCTGTGGCTGATTATCTCTTTTCCACTAGCTTTCCAACTTGCAAAAAAATGGTTGGAATCTCTTGTGTGATGATGCCTCCTCTCCTCTTTGTCTTTGAGTCCTTATATAATTTCCATCTCAGTAGCATAATTATCCATGTTTTCACCTGCCAGAAATCAGTATGTCACTCTAAATTCCTCTTTTTTCTCATCCAATTGTTAACCTAGTCTAATTGATTTTTATATTCTAAATATCTCCCGGATATATACCCACTGATACTACTTTAGATCTGGCCCTCCTCCTTGGACCACTAAAAGAGAGATTGTAATCTAAGGGGGGAAAGTCCCAAAGTGAGCATTTGCCTTTGTGTCCCAGTACTGACCAGAAACAAAAATGCCCTAAAGTGAATGTTTCTGGCTAATCTAGCTATGTCCTCTAATAGGTAAATGGTTGTTAAAGCAAAATATCAGTATTTCTTGGGATAACTCATCTTTTACCCTGCATTTATCAAAGAATTTCCTGGAACGAATGTTACTTTTTACTTTCCTTCCTTCTGAAAAGACTCTGGGTTGTACTATTGGCAACCATTATTGAAAAATAATCAATAAGTCTGGTGATTGGGAACTTTGGAACCTGATTATTCTTGAGAGAACTGTATCTGGTTGACCTGAAGAGCTGAGGCCCAGGTCTTAGGTCCATGATGACCTCAGGAAATTCTGATGTACTAGGAAAAATACACTATTAGCAAACACCTCTCTCCCACTCCCTCTACCACATTGACTACAGTATCACATTCTGAAACACTATTTATCATATTTTCAGTGTTACCCAATATATCATCAAAGGATAGGCAGCATGGTTATGATATAGGCAATCAAGAAATAACCTGGGAAAATCTCTTTAGTTAGACTGTTGGCTTCTTTTTTAGTATGAAAATCAGTAGAGCCAAGCGCATGAAAAAAAATGTACACACCGCATTGTCTGTATATACAGACATGCACATATAGAATTTATATTTATATTCATATATCTAAACTGCTCCATCATAATATACTTCTAAAAACTAAAACTCCTTTAGTTCTGCTGGTTGCCAAGGTGATTCTTGCTGGAGTAAACACAGTTTTGCTGGTCGACTCAGACAGAGAGAGCTTCATTAGGACACTTCAGGTCCTCTGTTAAGGAGCCCTCCCCTGTCCTGAGGTCTTTTTTCCTGCCCACTCTCTCCCCAGAACTAGGCAGAAATGCACGCTGCCAGCTGCAGAACTGGCTCAAGGTCTGAGGAGCTCTATGTAGAAATTCTCATTTAACACATGGAGCCCAAAAAGAAACAGGAAAAAAATCTCAATGCTCAGCTGAATTCCAGAAGCCTACTCATTCCAATACTAACAGATGAGTAGGAGAACAGGAAAGCAAGTGTCATGATCCCACCCCTCCCATTTTCCCTGGCTCCCTCTTCTGATCATTTTTGCCTCCTCCATTTCCCCCAATTCCTGCATCTGAAGCAGCTCTAATACTTAAGTCTGGAGATGCAGCATCTTTAACTTCTCAGTCTGTCAACGTTATGGTATTTGACTATAACACTATACTATAATCAATAGGGGAAACAAAATTTAAAGGATGAAATTAAAGAGTTTTGGGAAAGTTCAGTTCTACTTCCCAGGAAGATAGCAATGCCTTAACACAGCACCTGCTTTGTTACACAAACACAGGGCCTGCCTTTGAGGCCATCTGACCTGGCCTAGGTGGCCAAAACAAGAGGGTAGGCCAATAAGGCTAGATCCTCCCATAGGCTATCCCTAGACAAAATTTTTATATCTCTAAACTCCAAATTTTTAATTTAAAAAACATATATTTTCTCTGTCTCACTCCCTATTCTAAAATGAAACAGAGGGACTTACATTTTGAGGTCTGGCTGGGGCTTGAATATGCTGTATGTTTCTCCCCAGATTATGCCAGAGGCAAAACTCAGTCTCTTTGCTGGTTTTTCCGAGAAATCCACCCATGCCAAATTTTGGTCAATTTAGTAGAATTTACTTAAGGTTTGGTGGGTTTACAAAAAGAGGATCACATCACAAAATGAGGAGCTTTTTCTCCTTTCTCTTTAGCACTTCCTGCCCTCTGCTCTCTCTCTTCTGTGCCCATCACCCCACCAAATTTTTCTCACTCAATTAGGCATAATAGTTTCCCTCTCTCTCTGAAACTATGGTGCTAAGTGACATCCAGACCCTGGATGAGGGTGGGGTGACTGGGAGAAAGGCAGGAAAGGAGTTGGGCTTAGAATCCACCCTAACTTGCATAAATATATCCATCAAAATGCTCAGGAAAATGAAGGCCTCTTCATTAACATAACTCATTTTATTTAGAGCATAGTTATAGTATAGATAGCAAAATCTTTCTCCCTGGTATTGGGAGAGGATGGATGAATAGATAGATAGATAGATAGATAGATAGATAGATAGATAGATAGATAGATAGATAGATTGCAATAGTAGAAATCGCTTTTGACTCTGGGCCCAAACAAACTAACTGCTGGAAACCTGGCCAGGTCTCTGGGGCCTCACTTATTCTCCTTGGAGACTATTGTTCCTTTTTGATCAGAGCTGCTGCTCTCTATTCTGCCGCCTGGTAGCTAGAGCCACCTCTGCCCTGCCCTTCTTTTTTTGACCAAGGGCTGTCCTGCTGCCCAGGCTCATGCCTATGTGGTCCATGTATCCAGTGATATTTTCCTGAGGTGGGGAGGTCTCTGTCTCTCAATCACACTTATGGCTTTTATCGCTCTGGTCCTTAAACATGAGTCCTCCTATTACAACTCTTGTACATTACTTGCCCTCTCAATTGCTTAATGGTTTTTCTCTTTGAAGGATGGCCCTCAGTGTTGCACACAAAAATACCGCTTAATATCAGGGCCAAGTTCCACTGCTTTGACTCTCTCCTACTTCAGTGTGCATCCATGGCATTCTCTAGTGTGTATGTGGAGATGGAAGAATGTAAGACTGTTAATTCTGACTTCCTGGGCATCTCCCTGACCATCTACCTCAAAGCCTCCCTGTTTGTTTCAGGGTTCCTGTGTCTGTTGGCTCTTCATTCAAATAATATTCTTTAAAGCCCATCCTGACATTCTAGAATGGTGCTATCTAATATAAATGTATGTAACTTTAAATTTTCTAATAGTCACATTAAACAAAAAGAAGAGAAACAAGTAGAATTAATTTTAATATCATTTAACCCAATATATTAAAATACTATCATTTCAATAATTCATCAATATAAAATATTTAATGAGTTTTTTTTGGTCTTAACCTTCGAAATCTAGTATGCATTTTATACTTATAGCATATCTCAATTCAGACTAGCCACATTTCAAGTGCTCCATAGCCACACATGGCTAGTTGCTGTCATATTGGACAGCACAGTCCTAGAGTTTCAAGGGTATGTAAATAGGCCCTTCTCATATATACAAAATATGTAGAGCTGTATCAAAGTTCAAACTTCTCAGTTGAGCGTTTAAGGCCTTCTGTAATCTGTCCCACCATTCCAGCCAGGCTGGTCTCCTTGTTGGTACTCATTATCCTGTGTTCATTCCTGCCTCTATTCTTGGTCTTTGCTGCTTGCCTGACCAATAACCCTCTCTCTTTTCTCTTTGCTGTTCTAACTCTGAGCCCAGCTAACGATCCATCTCCTGCTGGACTATAGTAGTTCCTTCTGCTCTTTCTTCAGAGCTTCCAACAGTAACCCTTTATAGGCAGGACCATAAAATTAAATGTTAACTTTGATTATATTGTCTTTGTGTTATTTGCTATTATAGAGGACACTCTTCTCTCCACTAAAATTGAGAGCCCTTTCAGAAAAATATCTGTCTTATATATTATACTTCTCAGTCACCCATACAATTTAACCTAGCACAGAGCCTACAATACACACTAAAAATACTGATTAGTGGCTTAATATGCTGTTAGATGCAGTTTTTATGCCATTTCATTTGTACCTTGTCTCTCCAGATAGATTGAAAACTCCTCCCAAACCATATATTTGTTCTTTTTTATCTCCCAAATTACTTAACATAAATTTTACTGGTATTTAAATATCTAAGTTTAGCCAAATTGCAAAGTGCTTGGCAGATTATTAAGTGCTTTTGCATACATAATCTCACTTGATTCTCAATACAGCACTTTGAGGTAGAACTCATTAATATCATCATCACTTTATAGATGATCAGTGTCAGGTTCAGAGAAGTTGATTGATTTGCTTGAGGTCACACAGCAGGGAAATGCTAAAAAGCCCAGACATCTAACTACAAATGAGAAGCCTTGCTTTCCAAATCAGTAGCTACCACCTCTACCTCGGTCACACCCCACCCTTACTCCCTCCAAAACAGGGTAGAACCAGGGGTTTTGTTTTGCTTGTTTTTTGTAATTAATGTTCTCCAGGAGATTCTTGGACATATGGCCTTGCCATTTTCAAGAATAAGCATTTAAGAACTATTCCTCAGACAATGCTATGTAAAGGGCAGCTCCCGTCTCTGCTCCTGTAGGGAAAATTTCCAGGGCACAGTGTCCTTGTAAGGGATCTCCTCACCTGCTTTTCTTCCCTGGCCTGAAAAGAGAAAGGAGTACAAAATTTTTTAAACATATGTGAATGAATATTATTCAGTAATAGTTCTATCTAAATGTTAGCACTCATATTATTAATCCAAAAATCCAGTAATAATAGTTCAGAATTTTAAGCTACATGTTCCCCCTCCGCCCAGAATGCCCCACACCCATTAAAAGCAGCATTATTAAAAACAGCAGCTACTGGGTGTGCTTAGAAACAACTCTTCTCGAGTAAATAACTTGGAATGTTTTTATTTTAGAATATCAAAGGGAGTCTGGACCACATTATGGCTAATTGACTACATATTTCCAAGAGCAGAAATGGAGCTATATTTTAGTTATAAGGATACGACCACATTGTCTTTAATGCTGGTTACCAGCTTTTTAAAAAGAGATGAGACAGAGAGCGAAGCAAAAAGTGAATTGCACACTTAATTTCCGCCTGACTGAAATCTTAGCTCTACTTCTAGAACAAGGACATAATGGGGAATGTAGCACATACATTTTGGCCTAATTATAGTGCTTGCAATCATGCTGCCATGGCCCTACCTATGTGTAGATCCATTCTGATAAGAAAATGTTCTTGGGGACAATGTTCTCTCTCTCTTTGTTCTCTCTTCTCCTAGGAGGGAGGTAGAAGCAGCCTAGATGAGTAGAAAACAATGAATTCTGAAAGCTGAGCGTACTTGAATGAAGAGCCATTCCTGAAATTAAGAAACACTTATGACAAAGTTGATCTGACTATTTTAATGATTTGCATAGTTGTTTTTGTGCTGCATGCTAATTAGACTTAATAAACATTATTTATTTTAGAGCCTAGCCAACCATTTCTGGGTTTAGCTGGAGCAGAATCTGTGAGAGGAGTGGAGAATTCCCAGTGCAGATGCCCCTCCCCTGCTGCCCCGTCACTGTTCGTCTATCTCAGGGGAGGGGCCACAAGTGAAGCCGCACCTAGCACCCCATTCTCTCATTTGGTCTCCTCCCTGTTTACTCTGCTGGTGAGTAAATGGCTCAAAGGGGGAATTCTAAAACATCTAGGCTGTGGGTGGCCTTGATTAAATACTCTAGGAAGAAAAGAAGAGAGAAAAAATCTTGATTATCTGGAACCCTTGGACAATGAATCTTTCTAGGCGGTGGAAATTTCCCACATAACTAAACATTTGCTTCTTAAACCCTCAACTTTTTATTTTAACCATTTCAAATAGAAATCTGTATCAAATGTATCATACTCTTCTCTGGACTTTTAAACAATGGACATAATTTAACATCTTCTTGATCGAGTCACAAAAATTACAACTTGTTACATTGATTTGTAATAGAAATACAATAGAAAGATGACCTCGGAGGCTGCTGAAACATGTAAGATGGTTTATTCCAGATTTATAGACATGTTAGTCCTTGCAATGACTTTTTATAGTCTTTCTGAAACCTCCCTCTCGGTCATTGTACTTAACCACTAGCAGTTCCTTTTCCCTATTTTAAGCTGCTACATTCTGGAAATTAGAATAACTAGGGTGTCTATATTTGATGTAAAGTGAAGGTAAATAGGCTCTGACAGGGGACCTAAGGGCAGCAAAGAGGACTTTCTTGTGTTCTACCGAATTTCCTCGTTCATGCCAGCTTTCTTGATGGCACTTTGTATATAGGGAGATTGTCAGGAAGCTGAATTCAGGAAAGGTGAGAGATTATTGTAGCTCCTCCAAGGAAGCTGATTTGAAAACTCAGATGGAAATATGAATCTCCCTCACAGAATTTATAATAAAAATAATTTTCTGAAGACAAAAGAAATATGTGCCAATTTTAAAGCATATACACATATGCTTTACATACTTATAGTATGGAAAGGAAAGCCACTCATATTATCTCTGCTACCAAATGCCTACTTGTGGAAAGTACATCAATTTTTTTTTTCTATTTACATACTATGTTATTATGACTTTTAAAAAAGATAATTTCAGTATTATATACTACCTATATATGATATAGGTAGTATCATATATAACTTGACCTTTCACCTTATCGGTTTATCTTGAATATCTTGTGAATTTGTACATTTTTAGTTACTTCATTGCTTTTAACCACATATAGTATTCCATTAAAGAAGTATCATAATTTATGGAATAATTCGACAACTAATTATTAAGCACCTACTATGTACAAAATCTCTGTGCTAGGTCACACAAAGAGCGAATAAAGCCCTGGTTCCCCAGGACCTCATATATGCAAATGAGTGATACTTGTGTACATTAGTTGGTATTAGAGCCAATGATAAAATATAGACAGTGCCATAGGTGCCTAGAAGAGGAATTCATAAGGTTAATTCTGGCAGTGAGATCGAAGAAGGCTTCTTGGAGCTGCAATCTGAGCTAGATCCTAATTGTAGATACAGAAGGGAAGAGAAAAATATGAGCAAAAACTCAGAAGTAGGAAATGCACAAAGAATTAGAAGACTGCTTTGGAGATCATGTTCCCACATGTATTCATTAAGCACTTATGTATGCTCAGAACATTGTTAATGTAGCAACCATGAGAGTATACCTCACAGGCCTCCATTTATGGAGAGCTCAGTTGACCCCAAGTGCCACACTCTGAGATCCACAGACTGCTCCCAGCCAATAACCAAGCAGACAGGGATTCTGAAGGAGGCCCATTTCTAGAAGATACGGTCTCACTGGGTGGCCAATTTTAGCTCAAAGACTCCCCCGCTGCCAGGCTGAACCTTCCTGGGACTAGATGACTATCTAGGATGCCTCTACCCATACTCCCTTCACTGGCCTTCACTCAGGATCATATTACATTGGACGTCTCCAGTTTCTTTCACCCCAGCTTTTCTAAGGACCCAGACTAACCCAATGAGGTGTTACTAAGAAAGAAAAATATCAAGGTGATTTTTTTCACAGTTCTTTACATATTGAATCATCCTTAATTAAATACCCTAGTATGGCTATCTGTTCAAAGAAATTGAGCAAAGAGATATTTTATAAAAAGAAAACATTTCTAAAAAAGGACAAATCAACCTTCTACCTTTATGCTTTTGTGTATACAAGATTACTCAAAAAGGAGCATGCCAGAATGAAAACATGTTGGTGGCCCAGCAATAGCCCCAGTGGGTGGCAGTGGAGCACAATACTGAGCTGTGGACCTCTTGCTGACTGCTCAGGCCAGCTTCATTGGCTCTGCACTTTCTTAAGCAGTATGCATTGGATACTTTCTAAGGTTCTCTGAGTTTCCAAAGATCATGTGGGATAGTGGAAAGAGGCTTTGGAGCCCAGCAGACCTTGGTTCAAATAGCAAGTATGCTACTTTCTATGTAACTTTGAACAGGTTCTGTAACCTTTCTGAGCTGTTCTTCCCTCATCTGCAAAATGGAGCTAGCACATGTTACTGTGGAGGAGCACAGTTACTGTGGGGATTAAAGATAAAGTATAGAGCGCTAGGCACTCTATAATTGGGAGTTATTATGTCTGTTAGTTTTATCAAAAAGTAAGGTTGAATTTAGCAGTATAAAATGAAATGAAGGAGTCAAGGTCACACTGAAGAATAATTCAGGCTAAGGACCGAATGTTCCTCTCTGCCATTGCCAATATGAGAAAACATAGTTCGGACATCAAAGTTAAATTCACCCAACAGCTTTATACTAAGGATTACACTTTTAAAATTCTTCTTAACTTTGTCTATTAGAGCCAGAATCTTCTGCAGATGTTAGTGTAGTACAGTACCTAATGGCACACAACCCTCTGCTCCATTCCATCAGGGTAGTCACAATTTCGATTTAGTGGATCCAGATGTTTTCATGCCAGATATTCCTCAGTACACAGAATTATAGACCCTTATTCTTCTGATTCTCAGCAGAGGGCAGTCCCAGTTTTGTGTGCATTAGTGTGCAACTTATAAGCCCCTGTGGTGGGTTAAAAATGGTTATAAATTCTTTGATACTGTATAGAGAGGCGGGTTCAATTTCTTCTCCCCTTGATTCTGAGCTGGCACAGTTGTATTAGTCAAGGGTCTCTAGGAAACAAAACCAATAGGGTATATATAGAAATAAAGAGATTTATTATAAGGGCTGACTCACATGATTATATAGGCCGAGAAGTCTCAATATCTACTATCATCAACTTGGAGATCCAGGAAAACCAGTGGTGTAAAGTCCATGCTAAATCTGTAGACCTGAGGGCCAGGAGCACTGATGGTGTAAGTTCAAGTACAAGAGCAGGAGAAGACCAATATCCAACTCAAATAGTTGGGCAGAGAGCAAATTCTCCCTTCCTCTGTCTTTTTTGTTCTATCAGGCCCTCAATGGATTGAATGGTACTAACTCCCATTAGGAAGGGCAATCTGCTCTACTCAGTCCACCAGTTCAAGTGCTCATCTCATCCAGAAACACTCTCATAGACATACCCAGGAATGTTTAACCAAATATGTGGGCATCCCATGGCCCAGTCAAGTTGATAATAGTATTAACCATCAGAGTACAATGAAAGAGAAATTATGCTGGTTCTGGGATTAGCCTTTAAGAGAACAAGCAGCTTCCTCCTTGCTCTTTTGGAGCCCTGAGTAGCCACATAAAAAGCCTGACTGACCTGCCAGTGAGACCACGTGGAAAGGTCCTGAGATTACGTGAAGAGAAGTCAGCTAAGCCAACCTCCCAGCCAGCACCATTCTCACTAAGGTGCCGGGAGTATGTGAAAAGCCATTATAGACTCTCTAGATTAGACCAGCTGCAGCTGAATACCCTGAGCAATCCCAGGCAACCCAAGGTGGAACAGAGGCATCACCCAACTGAGAACTGCCAAACTGACAACCAACGAAATAGTGAAATATTATAAAATGGTTGTTGCTGTTCAAAGCCACAGAATTTCACAGTAATTCGTTACATAAGAATAGATAACCCTGAAGAGTGTACACTTGGAACTCCCTTTGCATGGTGACCATGCACCCTGAACACTTTATTAGACTCTGATTTTGCGTGTCTCAGAATTCGCTGCCTGCTCACCTTCTCAGGGCTCAAGACACACAAAGGAATGCTCCTGGGCCCAGTCTAGAAATTGATTCATTTACTCCAACCCTAACACCATGACTTCTTGACCATTGTTTTAAAATGTGGAAGACTAAGATTGTAGAGAGAAAGAGAAAGAATATAGAAGAGAGAAAGTGGAAAGAAAAGGAAGGAGAGGTTTCATATCGATTGGCATCTGCTCAGAAATGAATAAAATCAAAATCTCCAAGTGAAGAAATGGACCACTTCTCATCCACCCTTTGGAAATTCTGCCCATTGTTCAACACACACCCCACCTTAGAGGGTGAATCAAGACAAACATTAATGACCAACAGAACTCCTTTACCCTCAGTTTCTATTTGACATCCGTTTCATTCATTCAGTCAGTCCAAGAGCATTTATTGAATAATTATTATCTGTGTGTGAAAAACTAAAAATATGGTATAGTTGAAATATCCTACTTCATTTGCAGCTCAAAATAAGATATTTCTTTTCATAATCGAATCAATAAAATTCTGCACTCCCAGTCCAAGAGCAGGAAATTTATTCTCCTCTCCTGGGGTTTCCTGCCTGTAACACATTCAGGAAGCCCACAGGTGCTTACCTAGATCACTTCAAAGAAAATCCATTATCCATTCTGACTCCCAGAAGAAACCATCTCTATCATCGTTGCTGCAGCCGTGGCTTCACTGTAGAGCTGCTGAAAACGGAGTACATAAAAAAAAAAAAAAAAAAAATCCATCCTTAGCCAAAAGAAGTGCTACAGTGGTCAAGGTCCATGGCAGAAAGAGTTGAGGTTAATGTGGTCAACTTGCCACCACAACCAGCAGCCCATTATTGGCCCTGTTCCATGAGGAATCACCATTGAATCTGAGATTCATTGACAATTTAGCAATGGTTTCTGGAGTGCAGGAAGGACAAGAACATTCCTTCCTCCCAATGCCTCATCAATTTCAGATGCTTAGACGCCAATGTTAGAGATCTTTAAGGAAATATCGACATATCCAAAATTCTCCCTTGCTAAAGAATGCCATGGAATCTGGGCAACCAGGTCAGTTGAGGTTACAAAGTAGCCACAAGATATACCCCAAACCAGAACTCTTCCATGAGCAGTCAGATCAGGTTCCCAGAGAGCAGAGGAAGTCCCTCCCTGCTTCATTTCCTGTTCCAGTATTAACCACTTGTCTTCCCCCATGGCCTCAACAGAGTCAAAAATTGTCTTAACAATATATTCCCATTATCCCTGGCCACTTCATTACAATAAAGCATAGCCTCCCTCCCTTGGAGATGGCATACACATTACAAAAACTTGAGTAACGGTAAAGGAGAATAATACATTGAATCACAGAAGTTTAGAACTAGAACAGACTCTAAAGACTATGCAGTTCAACCTTTCCATTATACCAGCAAGGAAACAGGTTTGGGCTTCACCAAGCTGTGCAAAACCAGGCACAACATTTGGTAGTTGATCCAGGTCCTCAACTCAAGCTCATTCTTCCAGATTTTCATGTAACTGCCTTGCCTCTCTTGGCCTCTGAACTAAACTGAAAGATACTTAAATAATTTGAAGGCTTTACTTTTTTTTTTCCTTTGCCTAAGAAAAACAGAAACATTTCTTGTTAAGCCAAGGCCGGGTCTGACAGAGCTTAGCAGCTGGAAGTGTCTTTCTAAATCTGGAAACACCACATCTCTTTTGAAAAGTGGGAGCAACAATTTGTGCATCTTAAATATGAAGGAACATATTTCTTTGTGAGAAAAAATCATTGCAGTGCAATTGCTGAAGACAAATATTGGGCAAAACAGTCGGCAAAGCAAGAGATACTGTTTGTCAGAACATTCAGTTTATTCATGTGCCAAAAGGGGGGGAAATACCAGCAAATTATTTACCATTTGCAAATCTATTTTGTGAATTTTCCTAGAAGATGAATATACAGGAATTCATGAGTTACAAGAATCAAATGCCCGAAGTGTTTGATAAAGAGAAAAGGCTGAAATAGGGCTAAAAAGGAAAAAAAACTTTATTCCCGCCATCACCATCCAAGATCATTGATGGGCTGAGTCATATACATAAGATACTGATTTTGGAGAGATCTCAGTTTAAAGCACAGACTCCATTTATTCATATATATGAATGACATGAAGATAATGGCAATAATGCCTTCCATTCCATGCTTAGTTTGGGGAGTTTTAGTGTTTATTTTTGCTTTAACATCAGATTCTAGTCTGGGTGGCTGGATGGTACTGTCAATCATGTAAGGAAACTTGGCAAAAGGCTAACGAATTCTAATTTTGACCTTATGTTTCACATGTCTATGGCAGCAAAATTCTTCCAACTGATGGGTGAAATTATCCTTTTTACTTGTGTTGAGGGCAGTTCATACCAGAGTGGTATGGAGAGATGATGGCATTGCTCCTAACGAAGAAAAATCAGAGGCTTCCTGCAGATGGTAGGCAGAGTCCAAAGCAGTACTGAGGCTCAGAGGAGACAGCAGCAGCATCTGGCTACCAGAGCTGGGCTCAGGCAGGAAGCAGACCAGCAGCCAGGAGGAGCCTGAGGCCCCCTGGGGCTTTTTCAGCAGATCTCCCTCAAGTTCAGGAGCTGGGATGGGGTGGGCATCAGGAAAGAGAGGTGTGTGTGGGGAGAACTGTAAGCATTGGGAGAGTGGTCACTGGTTGAGCCTGATGTTCCCCAACATGACTGTGACAAGCCCTCTTGAAGTCAAAGACTGTTCTGCTCCTCTGTAAATGGTGGGATACTTAGTAAGTGTAAATGCAGTGAGTTGAATTAAAGGACCACCTTTAGTTAATTATTCAGAATCTCATTGTAACAAATAGCTTCATGGGTTTAATGTAGATGGTCCCCAGAAAAGAAACAGTTTCATACAATAAAAGCCTGATTGTGCGGATGACAGTGATTGACAGATACAACCTCATAGGCCCTGACAAAGGACACCGATGTTTATAGATTACACAGATGGAGATTCAGCAGCCTTCCAGCCTTCAGAAAGGCTTCCCTGGCCTCAGTGCCCTGCTCCCCATGCTGTGTAACCACCAGATCGTCTAAGGAGCCCATTAGAGTCTTCAGAAGCTCCCTTTCTATTCTCATGTGAGGGGAGGGGAGGGTAGCTCACTACTCTGTTAGTCCTCCATTCTGTTCTGGAGACTAGCTTAGGACCTTCCTGCCCACAGTGTACAAGTAACCTAACAACTTGATACATTCCTGAGTGTTTACTGGGAAGGTAAGAGGAAGGTCAGATTCCCAGGATTAGGTCCTGGGTGCACCAGTTCCTAAAAGGCCATATTTAGTGATTCCTGCACTGATTCAACTCAGTAACTGCTGAGTCCATTTCATACCACCATCACCCTAAAAGGGGCAGGGTTGGGAATCTATTGTATTTAGACTTCAGACATTAGGTCGTCTACATCTGCCTGAGAAGAATACATTACTGTGAAACACATAGGAGAGATGCATAGTTTCTGCTAAGGTAAGGGCTGGCACCAGCCACCTGGATGGACATAACATACATTTGCACAAAAGTTGTATTTTTCCCAGAAAGATGTGTAGATAAACAGATCCTGCCCGAAGCAAAACTGTAAAACTGAGAAGTCAGTGAAATTTGCCTTGGGTGTCTCTCACCTGTCCTGTTTCCCCCTTAGTAACCAAGCCCTCCTTCCCTTTCTTGCTCCTTCCTGGTTGGATACCTTCCTGAAGTGAGAGAGAGAAAGGTGGAGAAGAAGGAAGGAAGGAGGAGGAGGAGGAGGAGGAGGAGAAAGGAAGGAAGGAAGGAAGGAAGGGAGGAAGGAAGGAAGGAAGGAAGGAAGGAAGGAAGGAAGGAAGAAGGAAGGAAGGAAAGAAGAAAGGAAGAAAGGAAGGATCTGATAACATAATTATACTTAACTGTTTCCTGCACATTATTATGGTACCTGCCCCAAGTATTTGCATTTTAAAACCTTTTATCATAGAATGAAATGGTTTTATAGGTCTCCCTAGAAGAGATTTTAAAACAATATTAAGCAGGTAGAGATTTTTTCTGTAGAGGAAGGGAGTTTATCCAAAATTACACTGCACTGTATCAAAGGCTGACTGGCTCAGAATGTCAATACTTGGTTGTTAAGTTTGCTTTAGCTACATTAGGGGGAAGTTACTTCAGAAGAAACAGCCTGGCCTTCTCCCTCCTCCAACCCTTACCCCATACACTCCCATTCCTCTGCTAAAGAAAATACCCAACATTTACAAATCTCCATGAATTACTAAAATATTTTTGCATATACTATCTCATTTAATACAAGATTCCTATGAGATAAGGATTATAATTATCCTAATTAAAACAGTAATTCTATTTAATGCTTCCTCTAGAAATACCATTTCCTCCACTCCATGAGGCTACACTCTCCAGATTTTCTTTCTCCCCATGCTGCTCCTCTCAGGGACCTTGGCTGGCTCCACTTCTCACTGCCCCTTAAATGGTGGGGTTCCCTGGACTTTTGTTACACTCTAACCCTAGCAATCTCATTCATTTAGGAATTTTAATTGCAGCGTGTACATCTGGATTGTCATGGCTACCTTCAGAGCCCAGCCTACTCTCTTGAGTTCCCGACTTTTACACCAATTCTGTTTGGATATCTCACAAGTCCCTAAAACTTCATATGTCTAAAGCAAAATCCATAATCTACCCACGTTACCCACCATCACCACTGAAAAGTCTGCCCCTTGGACAGTGTGTATTGATTCCTTTGCCATCTGCCCACAGTCACTGGCCAAGTCCTATCCATTATCCTACTGATGGTCTCTCACCACCACTGCTACCGTCACCTTTCCACTTAGACTGTTGTAATACTCCCCCAAATGGGTCCCCTGCATCCACTTTGTCCTTCTTTAACCCATTCTCTGTAGTGTAATCTGAGCATTTAAAAAAAAATACAAATCTCATCATGTCATACCTCCACTTAAACAGTCAGTAATTGGCCTGACTGTTGTTGGGGACTTGTAGATATGGATCTTAATGTGGCCTCTAAAACTCAGAGCAGTGTGGTCCTTACTCAGCTATCCAGCCTCATCTCACCCCACTGTCCCTTTCATTATCAACATTCCTGTCTCTCTGGCTTCCTTTTGTCCCTTTGGAAGTTCCAGGGTCTTACTACCTCAAGACCTTTGCACCCACCATCTATTCCTCTCACCTGGTTAATTATTCCCCAGATCTCAACTTGAAATGTCACTTCTTCAAGGAGGTCTTTCCTGATTTCTTAGATGAAACTAAATTACCTTGGGATGTGCTCTGAGAGCACATAACCCTTATTACAATTAAAATGACTTACTTAATGTCTTTCTGTTTAGCTAGACTATAAGCACCACAAGAGTGAATTTTTTCCCACACTCCATCTCCAGTATTCAGCATGGTGCCTAACACACATTAATACTCGAAAAATATTTATTATGTTTAATTAAATGATTTGCTCAAGCCAGATTAGAAATGTCAGTGTGAAGATGTGAACCCCAATCTCTCTGACGCAGAGCCCATTTTCCCTTACTTTCTTCTCTCGTTGTGTATCCTTCTCCCCTGCTCCCTGACCCCCAATTCTTAAATATCTGGGAATAGTGGTCATGTGATCATCCCTTAGTGGAGATAAGTCTCAGTCTCTTGGTTCAGAATCTGCTTCCACAATTCTGCAAGTATTGTGAAAGCAGTTGTTAAGTTACCCCATGAACAGCTGTTCAGTTACCCAACTGGTATGGTGGAGTGTGTATTGATTTTGAAATGTATCTACAGTCTTATAAGTATAATGTCACCAATAGAGCAAACCAGGGTGATATCCTGTGGGATAACGAGATGGTCAATTGTAAGTATAGCAAATACGGTAGAGTAGCAAAAAGATGATATATAGCTGAGATAGGATAGTAAAGTTGTCCTTGCCAAATGAAAACAGCCCATCTAAGGTGTTCATATTTATTGCACAAGGGGGGAAATAAAAGTCTTTACTAGATTATTAGCTGTTTTCCAGGTGTCAGTGGTATTGATTTGCTCCACTAAGGACACTGCATTTTTAATTAATTAATTAATTAATTAATTAATATATTTTAACTGCCAGAATTATCTACTTTATTTTTTCCATCACCAAAATTAAGTGGATGAATTCAATTAAGTTGTTTCCTCAAAGTAACCATAGCTTATATTAACATGGCTATTTATAGGTATTAGTTCAGTTAATCCCTTCAATCACTTTTTTTTTTACATTTTATTTATTTATTTTTAGCATTTTATTTATTTTTCCCCCTCCTCCTGCCTCAGGTCCATTGTCCATGTCCATGAGTCTCTGTTTGTTAGGATACTGCATTTTGAGCAAAAGTTGCAGTTGGAAATACCACCTGATTAAATTTATGGTAATCCACTTTCATACTCCAAGACCCGTCGATCTTTACTGAAATAGAAATGTAGTAGGAATTACCACATTTGTACCTTTCAAATCTTTGATGATATCACTGATTTATGAAATTTCTCTTGGAAATTTAGTCATCCATCTAGTCAATAAATATTTATTGAGCACCTATTATGTGCCAGCCATTGTTCTAGGCACTGAGGATTGACCAACGAATGGGACAGGCAAAATATCAGCCCTCAAGGAAATTACGTTCTAGGGAAGAAAAGAGACCATGTACAAACAAACAGTTGTACAATATATTGCTGGGTAGTGATAGATGTCATGAGATAATATTGCTTTTCAGTAAGTATTTTACTAATGAGATGGTGCTCTAAGAGCTTACACTTGACTTTTCCTATTATAATAGCCCATACTCCCTAAGTCAAAGAGGTAATGTGAGGATTCTTCCAGTTGCTTAGGTTGTCTAATTCTATCTGTGGCCTTAGGTAATGGGTAAATAACCATGGGAAGAGAGTCTGGGATCCCACAGGACCTACTATGAGGTGCAGTGGGTCAAAATTCCACTTAATAACTATCCCTCATAAGTCTCAATACTAATGTGTTTCTAGGTTCCAAGAAATTAGTGTAAATCCAGGATCGGTGTTAAAGAACCCTTGAATGTTTTGAGTGTTTCTCTTTCTCTTGATCACATTTACTAGCTAAGTGGTTTCAGATCTGTAGGGAAATAAAAGAAGAGAGATTCACAGTTTGTTATTGTAACATTGATATAAATGCCACCCTAAAGCATATCTGACCACATCTTCACTTTAGAAGGTCTGCATTGTGAATTCATCCAGGTCTAGAAATCGGGTAGGGTGCTGTGACTCACTCTGGGAGTTATGTAAGCCAAACTCTTATTCACCAGACCTATCTTTTTTAAAATGGCAAATCAGGTAGGGCTTTAACAGCCTGCATATCTCTTTCAATCCCAGGAATCCCATAAACAATTAACCAACACCAAAGATCTCTATATCTCAGATCATTCTGATTACCATCTGGCCAGTGATCTATTCAGAAACCACAGTCACTTTGCCTCTGGCAATTAAGTCTAGGACTTGGGCTCTGTCTCGCTTTGCATTCTTCCATCCCCATTCTTAGTTGACTTAAGCCTCAAGCCTTACCTTTTATACTAATTCTGTTAACTAGAGGTGATTAACCTGATCAAGGACAGAAGCCAGAATCTACTAATGTCATTACAAAGAGCTGCAATAATGTTGTTATTAAAAAGCTTTCCCCAATTCCTCATCAAATGAACACTTCTATGCAAAGAACACTATGTAACTCTTAATTACTCTAGCAATATGACTTTTAAGGCAGAGATTTGCTTTGAACTTATGTCAAGGTCTTCAACTGAAGTTCTAAAAAGCCATCTGGAACATTTTTCAATAATCTTTTCTGAGTAGAAAGGAGTTTAGAGACCTTTCTAAATTCTTGCAAATACCATTCTCATTTTATTACTTGAGTGAATGTGCCTGGGATGAACTCCCCTAATTAAAAAGTTACCTAGCAGATCCTCCAGAGCACATCTTCCTACAGCAGGTCTCCATTTTTCAGAAAGATACTCATCATTCCTGCCTCATCTTTAGAATATGTTCATTATTGGTCTTTCCCGAAGAAACATCTTACTCAGCATTTATTGCTTCTTTCCATTTCAATGGTAGGGAGAAGTACTAGCTGTATGAAAGGAGAGATCAATAATTTCTGGCACTTAATGTATAGTACACTTGAGAAGGAGCTCGAGATTTAGAGGAATGAGCCAACTTGGGGTTAATAACTGTGGAGTCAAAAGTGATTTCATCAGATGCCATTTGAATTTCTAATTCTATCCCTTTGCTTCTTCCCTGCTTCTCCATTCTCAAATGGCAGGCTGAAAGAATCCCCGGAGCATTCTATCTCTTCAGACCTGTAAAACATCACTCAAAAGAAGCATCACTCAGACTCCCATAACAATTCTGTCCACTTGGAAATAGCTTCATATGGATCTGAGTGAGCCTTTCTCCAACATTTCCAAACACTTCTATTTCTTTTGTGGCTTACTTTCTGTTTTGCACTCTTTTTTGCCTGTACTCTTGCTCAGGGTTGCTCCTGCCCCTCAATTCATTGTCCCCCACCAAGATGATTTACTAAGAGGTGCTCTGGGAAGATGCATGAAAGAGTGGAAAGAGAATGGGTTCTGGAGTTATACTGGGTTCAAATCCTGACTCTGCAGTCGCTGGTTATGTTACTTTGGCCACATCCTTTAGCCTTTGTGAACACTGATTTCCTCATCTGAAAGTGAAGTGGATCAATCCCACTTCACAGAGTTATTATCAGAATTAGAGAAAATATATGTAAAGTACCTAGTCAGATGCTTGGCACATTACAGGTAATATATAAATAAATATACCAGAACCATATTAGTATATATTATTAATATACATTATTAATAATAATAATATTTGAATTATTTTTCTACTTTTCCCAATAATAATGTAAAAATGTTTTGAGCCTTTACTATATAGGCACACTTCTAAGCTCTCTACATGTGTTAATTTATTTAATTCTCTCAACAACGCTATTAGATAGCATTATTACTAAGCCAGTATTGCAGTGGAGAACAGAGAGTCTAATTAACTCACTTAAGGTCACATGCTGGGAAGTGATGAAGCCAGGATTTGAATATAGACAGTCTGGCTCAAATCTAGCATCCTTTAGAGGCCAAACAAGAATACTGACTCTAAAAGTAAATTTAGAAAATCTATAAGAAAAATATTTTTTATTTTTCCAGTTTCTTCATATTATACTTTATGTTTATTGAAAAGAAAGGTATTTATATGTACAAGAAAAACCAGCAGAATCTATAGAGATAAGCTGAATTTATTCTTAGTCATGAGGTTCATCTCCTTGTTCCTGCTGTAAGATGTTTTCATCTACAAGTAATAGAAAATTACCTCAAACTGGCACTAAAGGAAATATTTTGGCTCGCTGAATCACAAGTCCAAAGATAGACAAGCTTTAAGCCTACAGATTCTTTCTACTTCTCTGGCTTGCTGTCTTCTGTCAGCTTCATCCTGAAGCTGGCTTGCCTCATGATCCTGCATTGATTGAAACTTCATGATTCTACATTCCCATCTAGTGGGAAAGGAAAAGGCTCCAGTGCTCTCCCAGAAGAGTAAAGAAAGGCTTTCCTGTACACTACAGACCCACACATCTCAGTAGCCCAATTAGCATGCCCATTCCCAAACCTGTTACTGTCAAAGAGATGGAATTACCCTTAAGCCAGTCAAGCCCATCCCTTGAACTTGGGGGTGTGGTCATCTTCCCAAGGCACAGGGATGTGTGGGGAACAGAGAAACAGGAACAAAATTGTGATTCTCTTAGGAAGGAGGGGTGGGCAGGGAATAGTAATGGACAGACAACCAGCATATCCAGCATGCTCCCAAAGCTACATTATTTGTTTCCTATGTATTTTCCTATTTTTCTTGGTTCCGATTTTATCTTTACTACACTGAGGATAAATACTAACAGCTACTTCTCATGGAATGAGCTTACGTAAGACTCCATATATGAAAGAATTTTTAACATTATATAAATATGAGTTGTAATTATTGTTGCTGTGCTGCTGTTATACTTGAGATTTACTATTCGAAGTATTTTGTGTGGTTAGGAGCAGGGCCAGAACAGCAGAGGCCATGTGCCTACTCCTTTTCATTCATTCCCAACTCCTGGAACCGACTTTCTCCCACTGCTAGACACCCTACACTGCCCAAAGCAACTTCTTTCTGGTATTCTACTCTGGTTTATTCTGACATCCAGCGTCTTTGGATTCCCAAATTACTTCCCCCTTGCAGCTATCCCACCATCAAATCTCATTTTCTGGCACAGTTGCTCCAAGCTGAACTCTAGTCATACTTTGCCTTTCACTAGTTGTGTGATTTAGGGCAAATCACTTCACCTCTCTGGACTTCCCTCTTCAGTGAAATGAAATGCTTGGACTAATTAACCTCTAAGGCACCTTCAAGCTTTAATTTTTTATAATGCTGTGAATTTCAGGCAGCAAGGTAAAGAAGAGTAAAGAATTTTAGGCAAGTGGAGAAAGGGATTTGGGGTCAAGAGATTTTAAGCAATCAAGTGGCTAGTTAGCAAGGCTACCATGATTTTTTTGCTTCAAAGACAAGAACACACACACACACACACACACACATTACACACACCACACACACACAGACACTGAGAACTGAGAGCATGGTAACAATCAATAATGAATATCACAACAGGAACGAGGACATCTAATAAAACAGAGATGGCCCAGTTACAGGAAGACCTTAGAGATAAGGTGTGGGGAGTGAGGTAGCAAGACCAGAACCTTAAATACATCCAAATTTGGCAGAGCTGAGAATTCCACTGAGGGTGTAGAATTATCACTACTGTGGGCATTGCTTTCATAGGCCTATGTGAGCCAAAATCCAAAAGGATTTCTAAAGATATCATTCTGACCTTCCAACCACAGGAATACATCTACTACTAGGTCTGACCTTGTTTTACATTTTTTCCTTCCTAGTTTTAGCTGGGCCTCAAAACCAAAAAGGCCAAAATCCAACAAGAAAATCTGTTTCTGTTATATTCTGTTGGCTGCTTAGGAGAGCTCTCCTGGCAGGCTTTCTGGTGATTTGTCCAAGCCTGGGGCCTCTCTTCCCTGGAGTTTCCATCACCTTGTTCAGAGGAGAAGAAGCCCTAAGCATCACTATTAAGTGCCTGAGAGGCAGTTGCTCTTTTTCTTCACCTGGAGTCCTTCAGCCCTTTCTTTCTCTCTTTGTCCCCCAAAGAGACAAGACAACCTGCACATAGTCAGACACAGCATAATAATTATTATAATGATAAGAATAGCAGGAGCTACCCTTTATTGCCTGCATACTATTGCTCAGGCGTGAGACTAAGAACTTTATATATTATCTCAATTACTAATTAAGTAGTAATGGCAAATAGTAATATGGTATAAAACCATTAAAAGGGGTAAAAATGGGTATTTCATTTTGATTAAATGTACAGTTCATCAAGAAGCTATACCAGTCATGAAATTTTATGCACCCAACAGTATAGTTTCAAAAATGTATAAAGCAAAAATGCTAGAAATACAAGGAGAAATCGACAGGACCACTATTATATTAGAAGATGTTAACATACTTCTCTGAAATAGATCAAATAGGCAAAAATTAACTAAGTATATCAAGAATTTATATAGCATACTAACAAGTTATATAAAACTTTGCACTCAACAGAGATTATACATTGTTCTGAAACATGTGGAAACAGTTACAACAATTGACCAGGTGTTAGGTCATAAAGAAAATCTTCACAAACTCAAAAGCAGTACTCATACAAGCACTTTGAATGACCAAAATGCAATAAGATTTAGAAATTAACAACAGGATAACAAAAATAATAGTAATAAATCTGCATACTTGAAAATTGTGAACACTTTTATAAATGATTATTGGCTGTATCAGTCAAGGTTTAGTCAGAGAGGTTGATCCCCTAGGAAATGTCTGTATATATGAATTTGTTGTCCATATATACAGAATATGTGGATTGGTTATCCACAGATACAGAGATTTGACCTTATGCAGTTGTGGGAGCTGGTTAAACAGTATCTGTAAGGTTGTTGTCTTGCCATTGCATCTGATACTGAAACTTGAAGTCCTCAGGGCAGGCAGGCAGAATATAAAGTAAGAAGAGCAAGAACAAGTTAGAACTCACAAGCACAAGCTGGAGCATATAAGGACAGGCTAAAACCTATGACAGTTTTTGCCTCTGATCTTAGTCATGCAGAAGCCTGGGCTCTTTATCATGAAGCTACACACACACACACACACACACACACACACACACACACACACACACATGCACACGCACACACACAGACACATTGAGTGCATGTTAGCAATAAATAGTAAATATTACAACAGGAATGAAGACATCTAATAACTCCTCTAAATGAAGAGTCAGAGAAGCTGAAAGAGGATCCAGGAGAAGATGGAGCAGTTGCAGTCTTGACCACTGTCCCACACCAACAAGGAAAACCAGCAGACAATGTATGTGAGCTACAAAATATCTATTGCTTCACTTACACTCTCCAGATTCCCCCTGAGAATCTCTCGTGTGGTCCAGCCTAACTGGAAGCATACAGGAAAAGGAATTCTGGGGAATGTAGTTTGGTCTAGCCAAGGTTACGCCTTATAAAGCCACCATAATTCATCTCTAGTCAACTTGGCACCCATGCATATCTCCATTTTTAATCTCCAAATAAAGATATTAACAAAGCTGTGTTTCTGCTTAACATAAAACAACTATCCCCATATGACCAGCAACATGCTAATCCAGGGCTCAAACAATTTTTTCTTTAAGGGCCAGGTAACAAATACTTTAGGTTTTGCAGGCCGCATGGTTTCAGTTGCAACTATTCAATGCTAGCATTGTAGCATGAAAGCACTCATAGACAATATGTAACAGAATAAATGTGGCTCTGTTTAAATAAAACATTATTTGTGAAAACAGATGGCCAGCCCTTGGGCCATAGTTTGCCAACCCCTATGTTAATCTTTTCACCAAAGGAGGACAAAAAATCCTCTTTTTGATTTGAGTGATCTTTATTCTCCTAAGTCACATGTCACCTTTTGATATCCTGTAGCTTAAATATTGAGATGTAATGTTATTTATACTTAGCACATATCATATTAGATAAGGAAATGAAAGAGGAAGAAAACAAAAATATTTAGTTAATATATATGCAAACATATGTATAACAAAAGAAAAAAAATACTCATAACTATTATAGTTTTCTTTTCTGCCACTGGTGACAGTTTCTTGTCTGGTTCCAAATCTTATTCCTGAAGGGTCCAAGCCACTAGCAGTCCTATCTGAATTGGAGGTTGTTGTAGTTTTTCACTGACTTAATAATCACAAAATATTGGTGTACTAAAAGTTACCCTAGAACAGCGGTCCCCACCTTTTTGGCATAAGAGATCAGTGTTCCTATGAGAATTTAATGCCTAATGATCTGAGGTGGAGCTGAGGCAGTGATGCTAGTGCTGGAGAGTGGCTGCAAATACTGATGAAGCTTCGCTTCCTTCCCCACTACTCACCTCCTGCTGTGCAGCCCAGTTCCCTGACAGGCCATGGATCCATACCAGTCTGTGGCCTGGGAATTGGGAATCCCTGCCCTGGGCATTTCAGAAATACTCATCGTGTGATAACAATTCAAATCCCCCTTGTTAATCAGCTGGTCAGTTACTACAACCAGTATAGTAAATCCCTTCTTCACCTGTTGATTCAGTGGCCTTAGGAGACCAAAGTGGCCGGGTGGCAGTCACAACTTCCAGTTCAAAGGAATCATTGTTATGTCCACTGGTAAAAGCATTCTTCCTTTTGGAATTAAGACTTCTAGTGCAGCAGAGCCTAAAGTTGCGAGGATGGAAAACAAAAATTGTAGTGGTGGATCACAAGGGATAATAATAAGAGCTAAGAGAAACAACTTCCATTTCTACCTCCTGGATTGTTAAACTTGTGAATCCTGCTATGGGAGAAACAACAATATAACAGATATTGATTTTAGAGCAATTTATCACAATCTGGATAAATTGGTCCACCTCCACAAGGTGTTGCCATCTGATACCATAACTGACTAAGCCTTCAAAAAATGATTACATCATTCTATCACATCAGTTGCTTCAGTATTATGGGTAACATGGAAAGACCAGTGAATTCCATGAACATAGGTTCATTGCCTCACTTCATTTGTTATGAAATGAGTTCCTTGGTCAAGAGTGATACTATGTGGAATACCAAGTGTTTGGATAAAGTATTTATTCAGTTCATAAATGGTAGTTTTAGCAGAAGCATTGCAAGCAGACAAGCAGTAAAGGCAAATCCATATCCAATAGATGTGATTGAGAGAAGAAAATGTAGCAAGAGTAAGGGGCATGGACATCTGGGCTACTTCCTCTTGTAATTTAGTTGTGCCTTTAAGACCTGCTTAAGTTCAGTCTTATAGATACCACTTCCTTTTAATAAAGGAATACTGCTTTGCATGCCCAACTTTATGGTTTAGTGGGTCAGACAATACCCAGTTCACAATGAGCAGCTCAGGTCTTATGATAATTTGGTAGTTCAAGCTCAAGTGTTGTCTCTACTAAGGCCTAGTAACATGCCAAAAGTTGTTTCCAAAAAGAAAATAGTTATTCACAGAAGATGGTATGGCTTTGCTAAAAAATTCTAAGGGTCTGTGCTATGATTCACCTGTGGGATAGGTGCCTGACATAGGCTCCAAACAACATTCCTATCTATGCACCACTAACACTTCAAGTACCATTGTATCTTCTGAGTCATATGGCCCAGTTAGAAAAACAGCTTGCATATAGTAGTTTGACCTGTTGCAGAGCCTACTCTTATTCTGGGATTCAATCAAAACAGGCAGCTTTTTAGGTCACTCAGTAAATGGGTAAAAGAAGCATGCCCAAATGACATAGGTATATGTTGCCTCCAAAATCCAAAGAGGCCCAGTAGTCATTGCGCCTCTTTCTTAATGATAGGAAAAGCCAGGATGCAGCGATTTGCCCTTCATCTTAGAAGATCTCTTCATATCCCAGATAATTGGACCCTTAGAACTTTCATCAAAGTGGCAGGTCCTTGAATTTCTGTGGGATTTCTCTCTCACTCTCTGGCACATAAATGTCTTATCGATGTGTCTAGAGTCATTGCTACTTTCTGCTCACTGTTTGCAATAAGCATAATACCATCAATGTAATGGACCAGTGTGATATCCTACAGAAAAGCAGAGCAATCATGTTCTTGCAGACTAGATATAGTGAGGGTGTCTTGCATAGTGAGGGTGTCTTACTGTCTTGCCAGATGAAGCCATCTGCTTCTGATCGTCTTTACTAACAGGTACAAAGATAAAAGCATTTTCCAGATTAGTAGCTACAAGCCAGAAATGTGTTGATTTGCTCCAGCAACAAAACCATATCTGGAAAAGCAACTATAACTGAAGTCACCTCCTGGTTTAGTTTATGATAGTCTAATGTCATTTCAGTTGAATCACAACTCCGGTATCTTTCAAGTTCTTTCAGGTGACACTAATCTCTGCAATTCCTCTAGGAATGCAGTACTGCTTTTGGTTTACTGTTTTTCTAGGTAGTCACAGTTCTGGTGGCTTCCACTTGGTCTTTCCTGCCATAATAGCCTCCATTTCATCTATCAGAGAACCACTGTGGGGATTCTGCCAGTTGCTGAATGTGTCTCTTCTAATAATGTATTCTGGAACTGGGAAAATAACCACAAGGTGGGTTTAGGAACACACTGGGCCTACTGTCAGATGGATCTGAGCCATGTATTAGATGTATATTACTGCATAACAACTTATTCTAAAATTCAGAAGCTGAAAACAACAAATATTCATTAACTCAGTTTCTATGGGTCAGGAACCTGGGTTTAGCTGGGAGCCTCTTGCTTAAGGTCTCTCATGAAATTGCAGCCAAGCTGTTGTCTGGGTCTAAAGTCATCTCAAGACTTGACTGAGGATGAAGGACCCACTCCCCAGCTCACTCGCCTGGTTGTTGGCATGCTTCAGTTTCTCTGGGTTCTTGAACTGAGGGCCTCAAATACCATGTGGACATTTCCATAGAGTTGCTTACAATATAGCAACATACTTGCCTCAGAGCAAGCAGTGCAAGAGATAGAGAGGAAGAGAAAGAGAAAGAATGAACCAAAGACAGAAGCCATAGTCATTTTATTACCTAATGGAGGAAGTGTTATCCCATTATTTCTGCCATGTTGTAGACATTAGAAGGAAGTCACTAGGCCCAATCCACACTCAAGTAGAAGAGATTACACAAAGGTGTGAATACCAGGAAATAGGGATCATTTGGGACCAGATGTGAGGCTGCCAACCACATTGAGATATTGAAAAGAAAATGAATATTATGAACGATTTAGAAATATACATTAAGAGCCAAAATAGCAAAATTCATGAGGCCTTCACACAACACATCCCATTTTACAGATTGGAAATTCAGGACATAGGGTGGTTAAATATATTTGCCTAGGGTCATTTAGTTAGTGGTAACACCGACACTCAAATCTCAGTCTAATTCCAAAGTCTCATTCTGACTTTGACCTCCCATCCAAAATGTCCTTGAATGATGTCATTTATTCCAGATGACTTCTGCTTCCTTTTTTCTCTTTTTCTCTTCCAACTTTTTTCTTCACGTCTCCTCCATCAAAGAGAAAGGCTATTCATGGACTGGCATTTTTACCTTATTGGACCAATTACAAAACACATTCAAACGTGGTTTTATTTTTTCAGAGAAGAGATCATTTTAAATGATAACCTATGGTCTATCACACTGAACTGTCTCTTCCTCTCTGAAGATTTTACATCTTTCCTGTACCTTTTGCCTTCTGAGCAGGATCTGGTGACATCGATACCACAATTTAAGCACATTTGTTCCTTAGCAACAACAGCTCGGTACATCAGGTTTCAGAACTCCACAGAACGACCCCTCTAAAAGGGCCAGAGTCACTCTCAAAACAATAAATCTAAAGTTTAAAATATTACTTGGTTTAATTACACACCCCCACCTACTCCTTCCACTTCCCTTTCTCTCCTCCTGGAAGCCCAATCATTGAGATTACAGCAGTAATTTCTGTAGTCTGGGAAAATGCCAAGGTCACACTTGGGAGTACCTGGCTGCCCAAAGGACAGTTTCAGTTCTCACTGCTCACCTATAAATAAGAAGCATCTTGCCCATTTAGAATGATTATTTTCTTCATGTAGCTGAAATAAGTCTCAGACCACAAATTAAGGATTGAAAGAAATAAACTTTATTTTTTAAAAACTGAACAATATTTACTTTATGAGCCTCATTCCACATACAGTAAAATCTTAGCGCATCAATTCAAAGACTCATCCTTAGGGTTGACTTGAAGTCCAAGGGTGGGGGCTGAAAAACATGGGAGAAGGGAACTCTGGCCTGTATCTATTGAGATGTCCAACATTCAGTTGGGCTCCAGTCTTAATGCCATTCTTAGCCCCTTGGACCAGACCACAGACCCCTCCAAGCTGGCTCTATCGTAGACATACAGGAAATACTCAATTGCACATCTATCTCATCTGGACTGGAAAATCCTACAAGTCTTGAGACCTTCCTGGAAGTAGGGTACAACCTTCTTCTTCTAAATAGCTATACTTATCTGGGGAAGGTTCCACTTCCTTCATTGCCCTCAGGAATTGGCCTTGGGTGTGAGCCACAGGACCCCTGTTCAGGAACCAATAATGTTTCCCTTCCTCTCAGATGCTCCTTAACTTCCTCCCCCAGTTCTGTAGACTTTATCTAATCTCAGGTGGAAAGGAGAGAGGGGGAGAGAACTGGCTTTGATTAACAAAATATTATAACTCTTTTTGTCATTTTCCTGGACCTAAGCTTATAAAACTCATTGGCAATATTTCACTCTTGTTCTCTGTTTTTTCTGTAACAACTTTCCCTAAGGCAATCCATATCTTAAGAATGGGGGAAGAGCCATAAGATAAAAGAATTATGGGAGAACACATATCAATATCAAAATATTACTTCTCTAAAATTAAAAACATTTTTCTGCCCTACATGATCTGTGTCATTTCTCTTTATTATTTATTCATTTATTTTTAATCAGGGTTCCCCTACTCCCCACAAAAAAAAATATGGGTACTTGTCTTACTTTGTATAACCAAAAGAATTCACTAAGTGGTCCCGCCTAAAATAAAGAGAGTGGTACCTAAGACAAATGTTAGCTTCTGGAATTGTAGAATGAAGAAAGGGCAATTTGGTGGTAACTTTATTTTTCTCTATCCTCCCACCTTCCTATCCTTTGGCAGCTATCAGCTTGTTCTCTTTATCTATGGATCTGTTTCTGTTTTGTTTTCTTTATTCATTAGTTTTGTTTTGTTTTGTTTAGATTGCACATATAAGAGAAATCATAGTCTTTCTCTGTCTAACTTATTTCACTTCACATAATACTAGGTCCATCCATGTTGTTGCAATGGCAAGATTTCATTCTTTTTTATGGCTGAGTAATATTCCATTGTGTGTATAGTGGCCAAACCAATTTACAGTCCCAACAGTGTACAAGGGTTCCTTTTTCTCCATATCCTCACCAGCACTTGTTATTTGTTGATTTTTTTTTTTTTTGATAGCCATTCTGACAGGTGTGAGATGCTATGTCCTTGTGGTTTTAATTTGCATTTTCCTGATGGTTAGTGATTGTTGAGCATCTTTTCATATGTCTGTTGGCCATCTATATGTTCTCTTTGGAGAAATGTCTATTCAGGTCATCTTCTTATTTTTTAATTGGATTGTTTGATTTTTTTGGTGTTAAGTTTTATGAGTTCTTTATATATTTTCCATATTAACTCCTTATCAGATGTATCATTGGCAAATATTTTCTCCCATTCAGTAGGTTTTCTTTTCATTTTGCTGATGGTTTCCTTTGCTGTGCAAAAACTTTTTAGTTTGATGTATTCCCATTTGTTTATCTTTTCTTTTGTTGCCTTTGCCCAAAGAGTCATATTCAAAAATATTTTGCTGAAACCGATGTCAGAGTGTACTGTCTATGTTTTCTTCTAGGAGTTTTATGGTTTCAGAATTTACCTTTAGGTCATTAATTCATTTTGAGTTTATTCTTATATATGGTGTAAAAGAAACTGGTCCAATTTAATTTTTTGCATACATCTTTCCAGTTTTCCCAACACTATTTATTGAAGAGACTGTCTTTACCCTATTGTATATCCTTTTCTCCTTTGTCATAGATATAAGCAAGGATTTATTTATGAGCTCTCTATTCTATTCCATTGATCTACATATCTGTTTTTATGCCAGTACCATATTGTTTTGATTATTGTAGCTTTGCAGTATAGTTCAAAAGCTTGGAGCGTGATACTTGCCACTTTGTTCTTTCTCAAGGTTTCTTTGTCTGTTCGGGGGTCTTTTGTGGTTTTATATAAATTTTAGGATTAGTTGTTCTAGTTCTGACAAGAATGCCATGGTATTTTAATAGGGATTGCATTGAATCTGTGTATATTGCTTTGGGTAGTAAGGACAATTTAACAATATTAATCCTTCCAATTTATCCTTTCATTTATTTGTATCCTCTTCAATTTCTTTCTTTAATATCTTTTAGTTTTCAAAGTACAAGTGTTTCATCTCTTTGGTTAAATTTATTCCTAGATATTTTATGCTTTTTTTTTTTTTTAGTATAATTATAAATGAGACTGTTTTCTTAATTTTTCTATCTGATCATTTGTTAGTAGTGTATAGAAACACAGCAGATTTCTGTATATTGATTTTACATTCTGCAACTTTACTGAATTCATTTATTAGTTCTGATAGTTTTTTGGTAGAGTCTTTAGAGTTTTCTATGGATAGTATCATATCATCTGCATATAATGAGTGTTTTATGTCTTCCTTTTTATTTTAGATGCCTTTTATTTCATTTTCTTGTCTGATTGCTATGGCTAGGACTTCCAATACTGTTTTGAATAGAAGTGTGGTAATAGTGGGCATCCTTGCCTTGTTCCTAATCTTAAAGAAAAAGCTTTTGGCTTTTCACCATTGAGTATGATATTAACTGTGGGTTTGTCATATACAGCTTTTATTATGTTGAGGTGTGTTCTTTCCGTACCTACTTTGTTGAGAGTTTTTATCATAAAAGGTTGTTGAATTTTGTCAAATGCTCTATTGAGATGATCATATGATTTTTATTCTTTATTTTATTATTCTTTATTTTATTCTTTATTTTATTATTCTTTATTTGATGTATCACTTGATTGATTCATGGTCGTTAAATCATTCTTGCATCCCTGGGACACATCCCACTTGGTCATGGTGTACAATCCTTTCATGTGTTGTTGAATCCAGTTTGCTAATATTTTGTTAAGAATTTGCCTCTAGGTTCATTTAGGATATTGGCCTGTAATTTTCTTTCTTTTCTTTTCTTTTTTTTCTTCTCTCTCTCTCTCTCTCTCTCTCTCTCTCTCTCTCTGTTTGTTCGTAATGTCTTTGTGTGGTTTTGTATCAGAGTAATACTGGCTTCATAGAATGAGTTTAAAAGCATTCCTTCCTTTTTAATTTTTTGAAATACTTTAAGAAGGATAGGTATTAATTCTTCTTTAAATGTTTGGTAGAATTCACCTGTGAAGGCATATAGTCCTGTACTTTTATTTGTTGGGAACTTTTTGATTACCAATTCAATTTCTTTGCTAGTAATTTGTTTAGATTTTCTATTTGTTTCTGGTTCAGTCTTGGAAGATCATATGCTCCTAGAAATGTATCCATTTATTCTATATTGTCTAATCTGTTGTCATATAATTGTTTGTCATATTCTTTAATGGTTATTTTTATTTCCGTGGTTTTGGTTGTAACTTCTCTTTCATTTATGATTTTATTTATTTTGTTTTCCTTTTTCTCTTGATGAGTTTGACTAAAGGTTTGTCAATTTTGTTTTATCTATTCAAAGAACTAGCTCTTAGTTTCATTGATCTTTTCTCTTATTTTCTAATTTCTATTTTGTTTATGATCTTAATTATTTTCTTTCTTATGTTTACTTTGGGTTTTATTTGTTCTTCTTTTTCTAGTTTTTTTTAGGTGGAGAGCTAGATCGTTTTGGGGGGATTTTTCGTATTTCTTGAGGTAGGCCTGTGTAGCTACGAGCTTCACTCTTAGAATTGCTTTTGCTGCATCTCATAATTTTAAAATATTGTCTCAAGGTCATTTTTTAATTTCTTGTTTGATTTCCTCTTTGATCTATTGATTGTTTAGTAGCATGTTGTTTAGTCTCTATGTATTTGTGTTTTTTTTCCATTTTCATCCTGTAGTTGATTTCTAGTTTCATGCCATTGTGATTGGAAAAAATGCCTAATATTTTAATTTTCTTGAATTTATTAAGGCTTATTTCATAGCCTAATATGTTATCTATGCCAGAGAATGTTCTGTATGCACTTGAAAAAAAATGTGTATTCTGCAGTTTGTGGATGAAATGTTCTAAAATGTCTATTAAGTTCATCCAGTCTAATGTGAGATTTAAGGCCATTATTTTCTTATTAATTGTCTGGATGATCTATCTATTTATGTGAAGGGAGTACTAAAATCCCCTACTATTATCGTATTACTGTGAATTTCTCCCTTTATGTCCATTAATGTTTGCTTTATGTTTTTAGGTGCTCCAATGTTGGGTGCATGGATACTTATGATTGTTATAGCCTCTTCTTGGATTGACCCCTTTATAATTGTATAATGTCTTTTTTTACATTTTTTTGTTTTAAAATCTATTTTGTCTGATAATGAGTATTGCTATCCTAGCTTTCTTTTTATTTCTATTTGCATGGGATATCTTTTAACATCCTTTCTTTTAGTCTGTATGTGTCTTTTGATTTGAAGTGAATCTCTTGCAAGAAGCATGTGGATGGGTCATATTTTTTTAATCCATTCAGCTACCTTATGTCTTTTTATTGGAGTATTTAATCCATATACATCTAAAGTAATTTATAAATACATTATTATCGACAATTTGTTAATTGTTTTTTGGTTATTTTTATAGTTCTCCTCTGTTCTTCCTTCTTCTCTTGTTCTCTTGTGGTTTGCTGGTTTTCTGTAGTGCTTTGTTTGGATTTCTTTCTCTTTATTCTTTGGGTATCTTTTGTAGGTTTTTGGTTTATGGTTACCATGAGGTTTATGTATATCATTCTATATCTATAGCAGTCCATTTTAAACTGACAGGCACTTAAGTTTGAATATATTAGGAAAATACTGTTTTTATCCCTCCATGTTTTATGTTTTTGATGTCATATTTTATTCTTTTTGTGCTATATATCTAACTACTTATTGTAGTTTGAATTCGGTTTGGTATTTTTGTCTTTTTACCTTTGTAGTAGCTTTTTAAATGTCCGATTCACTCTATTTATTAAATATTTGGCTTTACCTGTGGGAGTTTTTCCTTTCTTATATTTTCTTATTTCTGGTTATGGCCTTTCCTTTTCTGCTTAAAGAAGACCCTTTAACATTTTTTGTAAAGCTGATTTAATGGTGATGAATTTCTTTAGTTTTTGTTCGTCCAGGAAACTCTTTCTTTCTCCTTCAATTCTAAATGATATTATTGCAGAGTAAATTATTCTAGATTGCATGTTCCTTTCTTTCGGCACTTGAAGATATTCTCCCATTCCCTTCTGGTCTGTAAAGTTGCTGCTGAAAAATTGGCTGATAGCCTTTAGGGTTGTTTTTTTTTTTTTAAATATATGCAACTCATTGTTTTTGTCTTGCTTCCTTTCAGATTGTCTCTTTATCTTTAACTTTTTCCATTTTAATTAAAATATGTCTTGGTGTGGTCTCTTCGAGTTCATCTTGTTTTGGAACATTTTGTGCTTTCTGGACCTAGATATCTGTTTCCTTTCCCAGGTTAGGAAAGTTTTCAGCCATTATTTCTTTAAATAAAGTTTCTGTTCCTTTTTCTCATTCTTCTCTTTCTGGGATCCCTATAATATGAATGTCTGTGTGCTTGATGTTATCTTAGAGGTCTCTAAACTATTCTCATTTTTTTAAAGTCTTTTTTTCTTTTTGCTGTTCAGATCGATTGATTTCCACTAGTCCGTAGGTTGTGGATCCATTCTTCTGCGTTAGCTAATCTGTTGTTAATTCCTTCTAGTGTATTTTTCTTTTCAGTTACTATATTCTTCAGCTCTGCTTGGTTCTTTATTATACATTATAACTCTTTGTTGAAATTCTCCTTAAGTTTTTCTATTCCACTCTCAAGTTTGATGAGCATTCTTATGAACATTTCTTTGAATTCTTTTTCAGGCAAATTACTTGTTTCTGTTTCCTTGGGTTTTTTTTTTTCCCCTGGGGATTTTTCTTGTTCCTTCATTTGAGAGATATTCTTCTGTCTTTTCTATTCTTTTGTTTGACTTTCTATATTTGTTTATATTAAACAAAATAGCTATCTCTCCCAGAAAAAGTGGCTTTGTGTTGAAGCAGCATCTATGTAGGCTATATGTGCCGAGTGGTATTGAATGGCCTGTTGGAGCCAAGTGGGTGCCTTTGGTGTCCAGGGCACTGGCTTTCCAAGCTAAAGCAACTCTGGGCAGGGAGGCCAGATGCATGTAATAATGTCCTTTTGATCCTGCTTGCTCCCTTTGCTCAGAGCTGAAATGGGCTTAGGCAATGTGTTCAGGAACACTGTGATGACATTGCACGTTAGCCAGAGCACTTGGATAGAGCTCCCACTCACTGTATAGAGGTGGAAGAGGACATATACAATGGTGCTTCTCAGGACCTCTGACCCCGGAAAATTCCCAAAGTTCCTGGAGAGCTCCTGTACCTCCCAGCCTTCTCTATTTGGTCTCTCCCTCTAATTTGCTTTCCTGAAGTGGTCTTGTGTGGAAGCGACCACTGAGTAGGCTTATGTGACAGGCAGTTTTAGCAGGCTAGTTGGAGCTGGGCACATGCTTATAGTGCCTGGGGTGCTGCCCTGCCGGGCTGGAGCCACTCTAGGTAGAGAGAGCAAGTGCATGTGGTGATGCCCTTTTGATCCTGCTTGCTCCCTTGATTCAGAGCTGAAATAAGCTTGGATAATGTGGCTCCGTGGTGATCTTGCAGGTAGGTCAAAGCACCCAAATAAAGCTCCTGCCTGCCCTATTGCAGTGGAAGGGGACATAAACAATGGTGCTTGCTTGCATCTCTGTTCTGGAGAATTCGTGCAGCTCCTGGAGAGCTCCTACAGTTTACCAGCCTTCTACATTTTCTCTCAACTGCTGCTCAGAAGCTGTTCATCCAGCCCTTAGTTGTCTCTCAGGAGTAATTGTTCTCTATATTCATGTATATTTAAGTTTTTCTCAGAGGAGGAGGTGAGTTTAGTATCATATACCGCTGCCATTTTGGACCTCTCTGTCATTTCTTTTTAACTCAGAGCCCCTCATTTTCTTTCACATTCACCCTAAGTAGGAAACTTCAGAGTACCCTGAGCTAAGTTTCTTTGGAGGGAAAAAGGTATAAGACACAGTCCCTTTTCTTAAGAGTGGTTCTTATGGGTTGAATTGTGTTCCCACAAAAGATATGTTGAAGTCCTAACTCTCACTACCTCAAAATGTGACTTTATTGGGAAACAAGATCATTGTAAATACAATTAGTTAAGGTAAGGTTATAGTGTAATAGGGTGAGTCCTTAATCCAATATGACTGGTGTACTTATAAGAAGAAAAGAAGTGACACAGAGACTGAGACACACAAGAAGATGGCCATGTGACAACAGAAGCAAAGTTTGGAGTGATGCATCTACAAGCCAAGTAAACCAAGGATTGCCAGCAAACACCAGAACCTAGAAGAGGCAAGAAAGACTTCTCCCCTAAAGATTTCATTTGAAAATAGAGTCTTCCATTTGAAGATGTCTCATAATTGGTTCAATGAGGTAAATATGTCTGTTCCTGAATAGTCTTTCTCTCTGATAAAAGCATGGACCTGTAAAACTTGATTTTGAACTTCTAGCCTCCAGAACTATAAGATTTCCATTGTTAAGCCACTCAGTTTGTGGTACTTTGTAAAGGGAGTCCCTGGATAATTAATTCAATAGTCTAGGTAAAGATTCAAAAACTCAGATATCACAAAGCAGTTATAAAATAATGCAGTGTTAAACTGTGTGGCACTAGGAAAACTGCAAAATGAATCCAGAGACTCTCAGACCCAGTCAGTCTTTCTCACTCCTAGACTTCTTCCCAGTCCTCAGGGGTAACTGGGTTACTTCATTTATAGCATTAACACAAAGAGGTTTATATCTCCATGGCCTTTTGGACCTCTATGCTATAGGATCTCACATGACAAAGCCTCCAGCTAAATGTCTGAGAATGACTCTTCTTTGAACACAAATTTGATAGGCTCCTGAGATAAACAAGACAACCCCTCACATCTAGGAAAGGTATGTTTGCTATGACTGTCGGCCCCAGGATAGGACCAACCATGTGACTCTGAGCTTCCCCCAACTAGAACCTCAACCAAGAGGAGAACTGTGTCCTATGAAACTTGTTTTAAATCTTTATTTATTTGCCAGAGATATTGCTGATTGGATTATAACAGTGGATCCTACACAGCCTGCCTGACTTAGTTCTCTCAAGTCCTCTTCTGCTCTTGTGATGTCTTTGACATGGGCCATTGAATAATTGTCTCTAATGGGTCTTAATGTCCACCAGGTACATAACCAATAAATTCTCTTTTCCATAGTTGCAGGATGACCATTAATTTTCTATTTTCAAAGAAAGAACAAGAAATGGGGAACAAAATTGGACTCTAAGGGCAGAGTGGTAAGGGCAGAATGAGAAACCAAATTATGGGTTTAGAAAAGGATAAAGGGAATGAAAACTGGCTAGGCTTGCTAATCATGAGCCATTCTTATTTCCTCATTTTCCCTCATCTCCCACATCCAAATAATCAGTAGATCTTATCTATTTTATGTCCAAAATACATCTAAAATCTATTTTTTTATTTCAATAATCACATCTTCTTTAGACCAAGCAAACATCATCTCTGTCATAGACAACTACTGAAACCTCCTAACTGATCTCTCTTTTCCCATATAATTCATTTCTACAAAGCTACCATAGTAATCTGAAATCAGAAATAAAATTACTTCTCTCCCTTGATTAAAATCATTCAGCTTTCACTTTCAGCCAAGATGGAATAACAGAGACTATATCTAGCTTCCTTCCCTAAGCAATTAGAAGAATGAACAAAAGTATATAAAACAACTATTTTCATACCAGTAGTAAAGGACTATGATTGCTGAGAGAGTAGAAACAAAGTCAGCCCTACAATTGCATGAGCTAACTACCTGGAGGGAGTTGCCAGTACGAGTCACCAGGAAGTGTAAACCAAACAGCTCTCAGTGAGTCGCAGAGATAGAGATCAAGCTAGGGGAAGTTAAGGTGGCTAGAATTTGTGGAGCAGAGTATTGGAGAAGAGTGAGCAGCAGAGATGAGGGGGAGGGGAGGATGGGGGAGGACGCAGAGTGGAGAAGAGAGAGAGATCTAAAAGTCTCCGAAGGATCTCATCAAATCCCTGGCTGAGTACTGATCTGTGCATGTGTAAGAGAAATATGCCTTAGGCCAGGTAAAGAACCACCTGCACAGGAGTAGGTAGAACAGTTCACAAATTTGGGAATAGTTTGTGTTCCTACCAGCAAGAATAAAAAGACCTCATAATACATGGGGCATTGGGTAGAGTCCTAAAAAAAAGTCCTTAGTAATACCATTAAATTAGTCCTAGATTAAAGGCTACTCTAGACCTTCTCTAACAAAACTTAAAAGCTAGCCTCAAAATAAGCCAAATGATGCCAAGTAACTTAACTGTGCACAAGAACAAAATCCAACATTAGTTAAAGAAATAAACAAAATCTAGCAACCAACAATATAAAATTCATAATATCTGACATCCAATAAAATATTAACAAGCATGCAGATAGGACTTCTGGTTATGACAGAATGGAGAGGTATATGAAGTATAAACTGGACAAAATTTTCAAGAATAACCATTTTAAGACCCTGAAAAATGACCAAAGTCAGATGCAAAATTAAGAAGCAATTATTAGTGTTTAAGAAATTGAAACCTCAGGTAAGAAGAGCAGGAGTCTGTGGCCTTCTTGCCTGGGTCTCTTTCCATTCATTCAACCCCCCTGGTTGATTGCTGAAAATGCTATTTTTGAAAAGGTGAAGCTGGTTGTAAAAATTAGCAACTTTGCTGCCAGAGGGTGCAGACTAGACTTAGGCCCAGAAACAAAAGCCATAGCATCATTTCAAGTTAAAAAAAGAAAATTTGGTAGGAAATGAACAGATAAAACTCATAACTTTGCTAGCCTACGTTTGTGCTCATAGTTGAGGCAAGCAGCCAGACCAGGCAGAAATTTAACAAGAAGATCCTGGAAATGACAGAGCCATAGGAAAGCTAGATGATCTCTCCACCTCTTCTTGGCTGACTGGGATACTATCTATACACACATGCACAGAGAGGACCCAAGAGAGCTCAGTGGAAAGTAAAGCCTAAGCACACTTGAGAACTGGCTAAACTTTGAGAACACATAGATAGGCCAGCAGAGGGATGGTTAAAGCCTTATGGACTCAAGGTGTTTGAGCAAAATCTACTTAAACCATTGGATGGCCACTAAGCTATGCTGACATAGGATGACCTATAGTAAGCCAGGATGAAAAATGAAAATAAGAATAAAAAAATCTGGGCAGAGACATTAGCAGTGGACTGCAATTCATGAGGAAGAAAGATTCTACCATTTAAGTCCAGACAAATTAAAGAAAAAAGAAATTGGGGGACAGGAAGGATCAAAATACAGAGCTGCTACAAGGTATTATTGAAAATGCCCAGTTGTCGGCCAAAAATTATGATAAATACAAAGAAGCAACAAGTGTGACTCACATTCAGGAAAAAAAATCAGTCAATAAAAAGTAACTCTATGAGCCCAGATACTGAACTGAGCAGACAAAGACTTCAAAGAAATTAATATAAATATATTCAAATAATTAAAGAAAACTATGTTCAAAGAATTAAAAGAAAATATGAAAATGTCTAATAAATAAGGAATCTCAATAAAGAAATAGAAGCTACAAAAAAGAACCAAATGGAAATTCTAGAGTTGAAGAGTGCAATAAATAAAATGAAAAATTCCTTATATGGGCTCAACAGCAGATTTGAGTTGACAGCAAATCAGTAAAACTTGAAGATAGATTAATAGAAATTTTCCAATCCCAAGAATAGAGAGAAAAAAGAATAAAGAAAAATGAACAGAGCTCCAAAACCCTGTGAGACAGCATCAAGAAATAGGAGTACCAGAAAGTGAAGAGAGAGTCGGAAAAAAAAGTTGAAGAAATAATAGCTAAAAATTCTCCAAATTTGATAACAAATATTAATCTTCAAATCCAAGAAGTTCAACAAACCCCAAGTATGATAAAGAGATCCACTCTTAGATGCATCAAAGTCAAAAAGTTGAAAGCCAAAGGAAAAAAAGAAAATCTTGAAATCAGTAAAAAAAAAAAAAAAATGACTCATCATGAACAAGGGAACAAAAATGTGAATAATAGCTGACTTCTCATCAGAAATAATGGAGTCCAGAAGGCAGTAGAGTAACATATTTAAACAACTGAAAGAAAAATCTTTTAATCAAGAATTGTTTATCCATCAAACTAAAAATAAGGACATTTCCAGATAATCAAAAACTCAGAGAATGTGCTACTAGTCTACCTGTCATACAAGATATACTAAAGAAGGTCCTTTAGGCTGAAAAGAAATGATACCAGATGATAAATCAAATTTACAGGGAGAAATGAAGAGCATAGAAATGATAAATATGAGAGTAAATAGAAATGAAAAGTAAATATAATATATAAGAAATATATATTTATAAATATATATGGTTCATAAATAAATATATGTTTTCTTAATTTCTTTAAACATAAGGTTGTATAGAATAATAATTATGACACTATATTATTACATTTATAACATATATTAAAATGTATGACAATAATAGCACAAAGGAAGGAAGAAGAAATGGAATTATATTAGAGCAAAGTTGCTACATTTTCCTGGATTTAAGTCAATATTGACCTGAAGTATATTATGATAATTAAGATTTTTACTATAATCCCTAGAGCAACAACAGCAAAAACAAAAAGCTTTAAAAATAATGTTTGAAAAATCAAAAGAGTAATTAAAAGGTACACTAAAATGTCTGTTTGACATACAAAAAAAAAAAATACCATGAAGAAGGAACACAGGAACAAAAAAGCCACAAGACATATTGAAGATAGAAATCAAGGTGGCATATATGTAAATCCAATCATGTGAAATACTATATTAAATGGGAATAAACATTCCAATCAAAAAGCAGAGTGTGTCACTTCATAAAGTATATAAATATCTAATCATTATGTTTTGCACCTGAAACAGATATATTATTATATGTCAACAACAATTGAAAAATAAATTTAAAAACATAAGACTTGAAATAAATGTCACTCAGCTAAAAAGAAACAAACAAACAAAGTGTCAGACTGGATGAAAAAGTGAGATCCAACTATAAGAGACATAGTTTAGATTTAAGACACAAATGGATCGAAAGTAAAATGATGGTGTGATTGATAATTTGTCAAAAATTGATTAAATTTGAGTATGTACTTAATATTAGATAATAGTATCAGTATTAAATTCCTGAATTTGATGACTGTATAGTAATTATGTAAGAGAACATAAAGTTTTTTAGAAAAGACAAACTAAAAAAAAAAAGACAAACTAAAATATTTAGGGATAAATGGTATTATGTCTATAAAATATTCTCAGATGATTCTGCAAAAAATATGTATCTGTGCACATGTGCATTAAGCACAATGTCCCTCTAGGCGTACATTCCTCAACACCTTGCCATTTACCATTTGTAACAAGGAGATGGGACTAGATGATCTCTGAGTTTCTTCTATCTCAAAAATTCTAAGAATCTGATTCTACCGTATTTCTCTCATCTTTTACATCCTGTCACCTCCCTCAGCTCACCTCATAGTTGTTCCACATCCATTTCCCACTCTGCACCTTTCCAGCAGAGGACAGTAGTTATAAATATGCTCCATTCATTTAAGAAGGTAGGGAAAAAACATGAACAAAATGAGATTATTGGAAAACATAAAAAACACATAAACAAAACTTCTAGAGATGAAAAACAAAACACACTGGAAAATATGCCTTGCAGTTTTTTCACCATCTAGTTGGCAAACCCTTTTCCCATATTGAGAAGCAACTCCTGAAACGTTATTTCCTTTAGGCAGCCTTCGCAGATTGATTCAAAGAAAGAGCTCTACTATTGACATGCCTTAAAGGCAATCATTCTTGACCTTCATAAACAAACACATTTTCTCATTTATTTGCAGCTTGACTTATGCTAAATCAGACTGAGAATCCTCTATATGTATATCTATGTCAGTGAATCTGTCTTTGACTTTAAAGGTACTGTGTTTTCATAGTTTAATAAGACTGGCCTTACTATTAAAGAATAAATATAAATAAAAATCAGATGCCCACATTCTTTTATTGTACTTTATCCCTAAATCCTTAATAAAAAGTAAATACAGGACTTCTGCTTTGAGGAAGATAGAGTAGATATACTTTTTCCTAATCTTTCTACTAACTAAAAACTCTGGACATTATATATAAAAATAAAAGGACTCTGACTGGTAGAGAGAAAAAGGCAGACTGGCTAGGGATCTCAGGACCCAAGAAGTGACACGATGGTGAGTTCTCTGATTTATTTATTTATTTATTTATTTATTTATTTATTTATTTATTTACTTCATATACCTCAAAACTGAATTCTAAAGAAGGTGGCATATGGAAATGCCAACAAATGCAGACATAAAAAGTTCTAACAAAATCTTGCTCTCTCTATCCAAATACCAGAAAGATGAAAAACTTTTAGACAATAAATTGCCCCATCTTAGGGTCCTCAAAGCACAACCCATAAAAGGAAAGGTTGATAAATAGGACTTCATAAAAATTGAAAATTTTAACTCTGTGAAAGACTCTGTTAAGAGGATGTAAAACCAAGCTATAGTCTCAAAATTATTTGCAAAACACACATCTGACAAAAGACCAATATCTATGATATAGAAAGAACTCCTGAAACACAACAGTAGGAAAACAAACAATCCATTTAGAAAATAGAAAAAAGATGTGAGCAGAAACTTCTCTGAATGGAATATATGGAAGGCACATAATACATCAAAAGATGTTTTACTTCATTAGCCATTAGGGAACACCATTACACACCTAACAAAATAGCTAAAACAAAAAATAGTGATAACATTAAATACTGATGAAGATTTAGAGAAACTAGTTCCCTCATACATTGCTGGTGAGAATGCAAAATGGTACACCCAATCTGGAAAATAATTTTTCAACTTAAAAAAAATTATGTAACTATCATACAGCCAAGTATTATACTCTTGGGCATTTATCCCAGAGAAATGAAAATTTACTTTCACACAAAAACTTGTACATAAATGCTTAGATCAGCTTTATTCATGATAGTCAAACTGGGAGAGCACAAATGACCTTCAATGGATAAATGGTTAAAATATGGATGTGGTATGTTCATATCATGGAATACTTCTCAGCAATAAGAAGGAATGAACTATTGATATATGCAACAACTTGGATGAATCTCCAGAGAAATACGCTGAGTGAAAAAAAGCCAATTCCTAAAGGTTACATACTCTATGATTTTATTTTTACAACATTCCTGAAATGACAAAATTATAGAAAGGGAGAATATATTTTTGGTTGCCAGGAGTTAAGAGAGTGTTAAGAAGGGTTAAGGGAGGGAGTTAAAGAAGAAATAAAGAAGCGGGTGGGAGGGAAGTGGATGAAACTGTTAAAGGACAACATGAGAAATACTTGTGGTGATGGAAATGTTCTGTATCTTGAATATTAATTTTAATAACCTGGTTATGACTTTGTACTCTAGTTTCACAAGATGTTATCACTGGGGGAAACAGGATAGAGGATACATAAGATTTCTAATTTATTTCTTACAACTGTGTGAATCTATAATCATCACAAAATAAAATGCTTATGTTAAAAATAGTAAATGCACCAGAAGAGATCACATTTAGCTGTTTTTAACTTTTTAGACCTTAGTATAAAAAATATTTTGACGGAGGATCCTTCAGAGAGAATAGGATGAACATGGGTGCCTTGTGAAAAAGTCAACATTCACTGGAGGTGTAAAAGACCAGATGAAGCCAGATACAGAAGCTGAACTTCATCAACTTCTTATGTTCAGGGCTAGCCCTGGTTGTTACCTTGTCTAATTTCTGTTTAGTTTTTTTTTAGACACACACACACACACACACACACACACACACACACTGCTAAATACAATATATCCTTCATGCTACTGCTATTCAAAATATTATTGATTTATGTCATGGGACTATACTCAGGGAAGACTACTCCCAAAAATCTTTTTAAAAAGATTTTTATTAAAATATAGCTAACATACAATATAGTATTAGTTTCAGATGTACGCCATAGTTATTCAACATTGATATACCTAAAGAAGTCCAGCAACCATCTGACACTGTACAACGCTATCAAAATACTTTTGACTCTATTCCCTGTGTTGAATGTTATATCCTCATGACACTTGTTTCATACCTGGACTATTGAACCTCTTATTCCCCTTCACCTTCTTCACATTTTTTTGGATTTTTTCAATTACAGTTCACATTCAGTATTATTTTATATTAATTTCAGGTGTACACTATAGTGGTTAGATATTCATATAATTTACAAAGTGATCCCCCTGCCTAATCTAGTACCTACATGGCACTATACATAATTATTACCATATTATTGACTTTCCTGTGTTTTGCATCCCCATGACTATTTGGTAACCACCAATTTGTACTTCTTAATCCTTCACCTTTTTCACCCTGGCCCCCAACCCCTCTCCCATAGAGCAGTTCCTTCTTAACACTCCCTCCTCTATATGACAGAAGTATTTTAAGTAATAATCACAAAACTAAATTATTATGATGGCCAGAAAAGAAAAACAGATAATGGATTTTTTCTTTTATTTAAATGTGAGTGTTTTTACTAGCACACATGTCAATAAAAATATATAAATATAAATAGTGTAATACATAAAAGGAAATCAGTAGTAGATTAATACTTTTTAATTATTACATAATTTTGGAGTCAAAGATAAAAACTTTATATTTACATGTTTGTGTGTTTTAATAATAACACAGCTTAAAACAAATCAGAAAAAATAACTAAAATAACTAAAAAATAACTAAAAAGAAAGAAATTCCAATTTTAAAGATATTAATATTTAGTAAAAATTTTGAATGACCTAAAATTTGCACTTACTAAACAAAAATATTATATATGCCTCAAATTTTCTATTCTGCCTTACTGCTTTAAATTTCAATCGCAATTAAAAACCCTAAGTGGTCACATAGAAAGATGGAATTTTAGTAACTCAAGTTCTGTTTCTTTGTTTTTACAATCACTATGATATGGGAATATGTAATACTTCTGGGGTTAGATACAGAAAGCAAACTCACATGATTCTGGATCATTACTAAATTACTCTTGAAACAAAAACATTATCTAAGTCTGAATCTATTGGAAGCCCACTGTATAACTGGGAATTCTCCATGTTAACTTCCATGTAAGATGCAGTATTAATTAAAGAATAAGTAATAAAAATGTGCTAATTTGAAGATTACAAGTATTATTAAAATTTAAGAAAGAACTACTACTTAGACCAACAAAAGATTTTATTGAGGAAGGATATTTTATCATTGACATTATTTAGAATTGCTAGCACATGGTAATAATAAAATGCATATCTACTTGAACTTGTTTTATAATTGTTTTTAGATCCTCTAAAGAAGATGCACCCCTATTGCCTGCACACAGGGTAGATCACTTCCACCATCTCACACTTATTTTGCCTCTACATAAAAAGTCTGGCCCTTGTAATGTGTACCCTGATTGGTCTCTCCTACTGACGGTTAACTGCTTCTTCATTTGTAGCAGGAAAATGACTTAATCTATTAAGGGTTGGAGAACAAATCTTCCTTTCCCCTGTGCGTTTTCATTATCATAAGAAGTCATTCAACATATTCCTGGCAAGTGAACCTTCCACAAGATGGAATAAAAGAGACTCTTTCCCCCAGAGAAGTGTTTGGGCAATTTGGTGAGGAAGTGTGTCAGAATATTTAAAGAAGTGCTTCTTGCCTCCATTTACCCCTTTTGGATTTGGTCTCCTTTGTATTAAAGAATGGTGCTAGATCTTTCAGAACGGGTTTGTAGATGCAAAATTCTCCTAGCTGTTCTAAGGCTGAAATTTCCCTTTTTTCAGCCTTTCCGTCTCTCATGTGATGGTTTAGCTTGGTGGTTCTCAAGTATAGTCCCTATAACAGTAGAATATGAAATATATAGGAACTTGTTAAAAAGTATATTCTCATCCCACTTAAGACCTCCTGAATCAGAAACTCTGGGGGATGGTCTCAGTAATCCAATCTGATGCACACTAATGTTAGAAAGCCACTGATCTAACTAGTTAAAAACTCCTAGGTTGACACTAATTTTTTTCCTCCATGCTCTGAAAATAGTATTTTATGGTCTTTCAGTATCTATTGCTAAGGATGATGAAAAGAGTGCTGTCATTCTGTCTTTATATTACATTGAACCACATGAAATTTCCAGTATTCAACCATGTTTTATTGAGGTAAATTTACAAACAATAAAATTCACCAATTTTAAGCATGTAATTAAATGAGTTTGGGCAAATATACAGTAATGTAACCACCATCACAATCAAGATATAAAACATTTCCAACACCCAAAAATGTTCCCTCATGACCCTTTACATTCTATCTTTTCCTCCCACTCCTGGCAATGACTAGTCCGCCTTTTGTCGTTACAGGTTAGATTGAATTTTCTAAAATTTCACATGCATGGAATCATACAGCATATGCTCTTTTATATCTTTCTTTTACATTTAGCATAATGTTTTTGAGAGTCATCAGTAATTTGTTTCTTTTTATTGCTGACTAGTATTCCATTGTATAAGTAAACTATAATTTGTTGATCTCTTCATGAACTAGTGGACATTTGGGTTAATACATTCTGTCTTGCTTTCTAGCTATTTACAGAAGAAAGACAATTCCCATAGCAGAATTCCTACTCAATCATTTTTTATCTACAAGTGATCTACATTTCACATGGCTTAACCCAAGAGATAATCTGTCTTTTCTATCTTGAAGTTTCATTTTTGATTTTACCTTGACTTTTGATATTTTCACTACACTATGTCAAAATTTGGATTTTTAAAAATTTATTCTACTTAATTCATTTGTACTCTTTCTACCTGAGGATTCATGTCTTTCTTCAATTCTGGGAATTTTTTAGCCATTATCTCTTCAAATATTTGCTCTCCTTTCTTAATTTATTTTCTTTCTCTGCAATCCCTACTAAACGTACGATATAACCTCTTATTTCAACCTCCATGTCTCCTAATTTCCCTTTCTATTTTCTGCCCTTTCAGTGTTCTGCATTCTGTATGATTTCTTCATCTGTATCTTCTAATTCTATAATTTTCTCTTCAGCTAAATTACAATTGAATCCAGTTTTCTCAATATTTTAATTTCTAGAGTTTCTGTATGTTCCAGTTATTTATTGCTACATAAAAAATTATCTCAAAACTTAGCAGTTTAAAACAATCTGTGTTTTGCTCATGATTTTGTGGATTAGGAATTAGGAAAAGGCTCAGTTAGAGGTTCCGGCTTAGGGTCTCTTATGCAGTTGTAGTCATGCAGTGGTTAGAGCTGAAACAGCAGAGGGCAGGAGTAGTTGTAGATAGCCAGATATCCCTTTCTTTATGTAGCCATGGGACCTCTACATGTAGTCACTTTGCATAGGCTAATTTGGGCTTCCTCATGCCTAACAACTCCTAGGCAGTTGAACTCCTCACACAGCAGGCAGCTTAGGACTCCAACACAAGTGATCCAGTCAAAAGGCCAAAACTGCCTCATGTTTCTGATATAGGCTTAGAAGTCACATAGTGTCACGTATACCACATTCTGTTAATTAAAAGTGAGTTACAAACATGTCCCTCAAGGTAGGGGACATAAACCTCACCTCTTGATGGAAGCAGTAAAAAGGACATATTGTTATAATTAGAGAAAAGCATGTGGGATGGGAAATATTGTCGTGGCTATCTATGTGCAACAATTTTGGAAGATACAATCTACAATGCTACATGATTATTTTCCAAATCCCTCCTTTTAAAAAAAATTAGGTCCTGTTTTTACCTTACCACAAGTTCTGTTCCTTTCTCTCTCCCTTCCTTCCTTCCTTCCTTCCTTCCTTCCTTCCTTCCTTCCTTCCTTCCTTCCTTCCTTCCTTCCTTCCTTCCTTCCTTCCTTTCTTTTCTTTCTTTCTTTCTTTCTTTCTTCTCTCTCTCTCTTTCTCTCTCTCTTTCTTTTTTAACATTTTAAAGCATTCTTAAAGTCCCTTGTATATTGTGTCCTGGGTTGTAGATAAGACCTCATCAGGCTTTTCCATGGCTGCCTTTACTTGGGGTTCAATAGGATTCCCTAATTCCACACAAATATTTAGTTTAGGTTCTTGGCACAGAGCTTCTGTGTGATGTTATTGTGAGTTATTTGAGCCTACATAGGCAACACAGGATAACGATTTTTATTTCTCTTAGCTGACTCTTTTGACATTCATGGCCCAACATGCTCTGTAGGGAGACTAACTACAGCCTATCCCCATGTGCAGGAGATCTAAAGACTTGACTCACATGCTTTCTAGTTGTTAAAATCCATACCCTAAGGTGCTGGAATTGCTCATAAGACATAAGTAGCACTCACTTCTATGGATTCTCTCTTAATTTTTAACACCTGGAAATTTCTATTTCTTAATTACAAGTTCTATATACTTTTTAAAAATGCTTTTTATATCTAGCAACTTTATGCATTAGGAGTGGAAAGATGATTTCCCATGTTTTCTTGGTCTTCATCTTGACCAAAAGTCAACTGTTTTTAAATATAGAGCTTTGAACTGCTGAATGCATGCATTTAATGGAAAAATAAGCTCTTCTTTTTGGATCATCTAACCTCACTGTAGGAGAAAATAAGAAAATAAGACTTTTGTGTGGAGGGATAAAGCAGGTGTGTGTGTATATTGTGGAAACCTGTAAGAGAATGGATAAGTTCAGAGCCTGCTGGATTCAAGTCACAGATGTGAAGGACCTATTCTTGAAGAGTTATTCCGATGTGAGTGTGCTGCCTAGAAGGTACCCAGTGAGAATCCAGAAGACTCTAATTATAACCATTATTCAATGACCTTTCTATCCCCATCAACTGACCATCCAGTCTTCAAATGTGTAGGAACTCTAAACTGTGTATTCTCAGAACCCTTGACCATCAGCATTCTAATTGAGAAGTGAGGAGAAGCAACACCCTGCCCTGCCATAATTCTATCCAGGCCACAATGTTTACCAACCCCAGGTGAATGCCCCAGGAATGCAGAGTGAACCTTCTGGAAAACCAGCAAGGTTTGGGAAAGAGCTCTCTTACTTTTATTCATGGAAGAACAAAGCATAATAGAGACTGAGAACTAGGGTAGCTGGAGGATTCACCCATGTCACAGGCACAGAGATTTTAGGCATAGGTAAGATTTTAGGCACAGTGAGAATCCTAAAGAAACTCAATCCAATCCTGCAGAGTCAGTTCTCAGGAAGGGAAATGAGATTTTAGTAAAGTTAGTCTTTAGTGCATTTTCTCTTATCTCCCCCTCCTTTTGAAGGGAGTATTTTCAGACATCTATCTGAAAGTGTCCTTTCAAATGGAGGCTCATGAAGGTTCATATTTATACACCCGCTCTTATATAAGCAAAATGACAATGATGACTCTCCAACCACTACTCATTCCCGAAGGTTCAGTCAAATTCTCTCCCCATATGAAGTCTTCTCTGTCAACTCCAGCCCATTCTGACCTCTCCTTTCCTCTGACTTTCAATTAATTGTCTATTCCACTCATTGGTCACCTCACAGATGCCTCAGGATTTTTCTTATCATTGTCTCAAGTTGTTATTTATCTCTAATATTCTTTGTAAACTTTTAGTATGTTGAGGTTTGGTCTCTCTAACCAGATTATAGGATTTTTAAATCCAGGAATATACATTGCACATACTCATTTTAATAATTTATAACCTTCACCATAGGCTGAGCATGACACAAGGGCTCCATAAATATTAATAAATGATAGCTTATTTGTTCACTGTTCTTGTTTAGAAGTTTACATGATATACCACATATTCAGAAACTTGGATGCTCTGGAATACAAAATACCCTTGAAAAATGATTCAGTCTTACCATGCTTCAGTTTCCCACCTGCAATATGGAGATGACAATATTCATCTATTGCTTCACTGGCAGATGAGAAAATTCTTGTTATTGTTATCCAGCTCCTCTGAGGACAATTGTTTTTAAAATTATGTCATATAAATGTCTTTAAATATAAGCTTACTTAAAGTCTTGGCACAAGTGTGCCTCACTTTACACAAATGACATAGTTTTGAAAAATTGGATGAAAAATGAGTTTCCACTGATTTCTTGTTTCATTTCATCATTTAAAGTTAGATATGAATTAGTCAGTTATAAAATTAAATGTGCAGTAGGGACTTGAAAAAACACTTGTTTAGGTTAACTCAACTTGAAATAAAACCACTGCCCTAATTTGTACATTTGCAAATCTAGACTTTTCCCCTGAACCCTTCACCTAAATCATGGAGATCTATCAATGATTCATCAATTAAATCTCTCTTTTTCTGATTCACACCTTCCCCGCTCTTGCTTATTCTCTGCTTGCTGAACATACCTGGTGAAATTCCAAATAGGGTAAACCAACTTTCTGCCTTCAGGGCTTCTGCATTTTGAATGTCGAGCTCCTCTGAGGGTAATCAATCACACCACCCTGTAGATTTCACTATCACTGAACTCCTCAAACCCTCAATGCTAAAACTTCTTCTCTAGAACTCACAGTAAATGACTTTGCCTCCCACTTAGCTGGGGAAAACACACACACACACACACACACACACACACACACACACGCCTCTCTCACACACACACACACACACACACGTGCATGCATATATCATTAAAAAGGAGCAACCTCAAAAAAATTGCTTTCACACCACACAATGTCCTTAGGAAAGTTCATATATATCGGGCTCCTCTTACTGTTGTTTGCTAATGACAACCAACTGCATGTCTCCAACCACATCACTCTCCTGTTTATCCAGATCTGAATATCTAAACGTCTCCTGGACATAACTTGGACATACAAACTCAGTATGTTTTCAGTAAACGTACCTGTCTGCCTCTACTGTCATCTTGCCCTGAAAAAATATGTTCTTTCTTCTGAGTGAGGGGCACTTTCATCTACCTTGTTGACCAACCAAGTCACTCTTAATCTTCCTCTCCTGAAACTTTCACATGCAATTAAACAAGCACCATGATCAATCAATTCTACCACCTAAATAACCCTCTCTCCTTTATTGCCGCTTCCCAAGTTCAAGCCTACATGGCTGCAACAGTCTCCTTGCTGGTCTCCCTGGGTCCAATCTTTAATTCATTCTTTAGACTTGGTTCAGGTGAGTTCAGACATGCTCTATCTACTTGGCTGTCTTTGGACCAGCAGGTACCTACGACTTGACTATAGCTCCATGTGTCTCATTCTAGCCACCAAGCTAAAGGAGCAATGGCCACCTACGAATCCATTGCAGCCAGGGTTATCAAGCTCTCCCTTGGTTAAAATTATTCAGTGGCTCCCAAATGCTCTTAGAAGACAATCCAAACTTATCATGATGTATTAGTCAGCTATTTGTCACAGTGATACTGTGTAGCAAACTACTGCCCAAATCAGAGTAGTTTCTTATTCTCATGCTCACAATTCTATAGGTTAGCTACAACTAAACTGAGAGGCTAGAAGTCAGCTCCTGAGCTCCAGGATCCAAGCTATAGGAGGCAGATTAGGTTCAAATCTGTATACAGTATAAAGTACCTTCACAATTAAGGCCTTGCCTTGTCATCCCAGTTCCCAGCCCTAAACCTAGTCTATAGTAGATGCTCACTAAATGTTTGTTGAATGACTGAATGAAGCCAAATAGGGCTTGCTTGAAGAAATCAAGAAGTCAATTTCTGTGTCTGCACTCTCCTCACTCTGCATGCAGTTTTCTCCTTTATAATGTGTCTTGTTTAAGAATCTAGTTCCCTTGTGGTCATTTTCCTCAGCTCACTATTAAAGCCCACTCTCACAAAGGCTATGCATCCAGTAATTAAAACATTAATAAAAATAGCAATCTGTTAACCTTCCAGATTTATTTGGCATCTGAGTTATCTCTGAGGAATCTGTAGCAGGACTTTGACCCCTGCTAAAGGAATTTAAACCACCCAGTAAAAGATAAAGAAAAGTTTAACACTAAATAAGTAACAAGTTACATTGTCCTCCAGGTAAAGTTTATTTGAATACCAGATTCAACTCCCATTAGTTTTTCATATAGATGTCAGCTCAACTCCCTCACAACTGTGGTACAAAAAGTTTCACTCAATTAGGTGCTTTATTTTAAGCCCTCCAGGATAGAAGCTTTCTTTAAATGTACTATGGAATAATACAGCTGCCACAGACAGTGATCTTCCCATAACACACCAACATTCATGCCAGCCTCCCACATGATTAATCCTTCAGCCATGGTATCCACATGACTTCTTCAAATCCTAGAATGCCCCTAGACATAGGTCATCTGAAATAAACATCAACTTCGCTTCAGAAAGATTCTATGCCTATGTGGTCATGCAGAGCACCCCCCCGCCAAAAAAAAAGTCCTTTGGGAAACAGGACATGTAAAACAGCAAAGCCCCAGCATCCCTTGCATCCTGTTCCTTCCTTCTCGGTGGCAACTTCATGTTTGACCTCTCTAAAATCAACAGTTCTCTGCTCTCTAAATTGAGTTTCAGCAACTGTTTCCTTGATTTCCATTGCTTTAGCCCCTCAATATAATACTCACTTGCAAGAACATTACACAAATCATGTAAGAAACAGGCTTTCCTCATCTCTCTGATAAAGTTATAAAATAGCAAACATAACTAGAATGCATCGCTAAGCCAGATTTCTGAGTGCGAGATGGGGGACAGTGTGGAGTGCAGAGGAAACTAATATTTATTGAGCAATTTCCATGCACCACTGTTCTATTGTTTTACATACTAGATGTAGTTTAACCCTCATAACACTTACTTGAGAGATCCGTTTTTATCTCTCTTTGTAAACAGGAAAGCTGAAGCTCAGAGAGGTTAATTAACCGGCCTTTGGGTCCCATGGCTAGTAATCAGCAGAGATAGAATTAGGACGCAAATCTAACCAGTCTCCAAAATCCATGTCCCTAGTACCTGCTACATGTCTCCACGGTTCAGTTCTCTTAATGAAAGAATGAAAGACACATTTCCAGAATTGGGTGATTAGCAAGGAACTGTTTTTATGAACCAATCAACAATCTTCCAATTCACAAGTATGTGCTTAAAGCTTCATAAGTGCTGAGCTCCAGATTATGTGCTAGGGAGAGACACAGAAGTAGGTGATGGGCTCTAGGGCTTCTAATAGCTTACAACCCAGGAGAGAAGAAAAGCATCTTGCATCCAGGGAATGAACAAGTACTCAATTGTATAGTACAAGTCAGAGATAGGACGGGCCAGTGTGGGCTTAATAAGGAATGGATCAGCCAAAGTTCTAGTTGCAAGAAACTAGATTTAAGCTGAAAGAATTTATTTAACAGTTAGTGAGCAAAACCACAATGAAATATCACTTTGCATTCACTAGAATAGCTATGAAAAAAATAAAAAACAACAAAAAAAGCATAATAACAAAGTTTATTTGGCAAAGATATGGAGAAATTGGAGCCCTCACACATTGCAAAATGGTACTTTCACTCTAGAAAACAGTTTAGCAGCGCCTCAAAAGGTTAACCATAGTTACTGTAGTTACCATACCAGCAATTCCACTCCTACGTATATACCCAAGAGAAATGAAGATATAACACCCACACGAAAACTTGCACATGAATTTTCATAGAGGCATTATTCATGATAGCCAAAAAGTAGAAACAACCCAAATATCCATCAACAGATGAGTGGATAAATAAAGTGTGGGATAGCTATGCCACAGAATATTATTCAACAATAAAAAATAATGAATTACCAATACATGCTTTAACATGGATGAACCTTGAAAACTCACTAAGTGAAAGAAGCTAATCACAAAAAAACACATATCGGATGATTCCATTAATAAAAAATACCCAGAATAGGCAAAGCTATAGAGATGTAAAATAGATTAGTGGTTGCCTAATTCTGGGAGTAGGAGGAGGAATGTAAAGTTACTGCTAATAGGTACAAGGTTTCTTTTTCAAGGACAAAAATGTTCTAAAATTAGATTGTGGTGATCACTGCATTATCTTGTGAATTTACTTTAAAACATTGAATTATACACTTTTAAATTGGTGAATTGTATGGTATATAAATTAAATCTCAATAAAACTTTTTAAAAAAATATAGGAGATAGCTTATAGAATCTCTGGGAGGCTGCAGAACTAGGCTTAGAGATTGTGCAAGCAGAAAACAGTCCTTCAAATCATTCAGGCAACTGTAGTGACAAAGACATCACAGACATTGCTACTGGGCATAGCCTGTGTTGCTTGCCCAGAGAACATGACTAACAAAGAATTCAGCTGCAGGGACCACAGCCATTACTGCCTCTGGGAACCAGATTATCTGCCACAGATGCAGCCCCCAATAACCACCAGAACAGATTCTGCACAGTCCCTGCTTCTTCTCATGGCTAGTTTAGGGTGAGAGCATTTCACTGAGAGAGCCTAGGTCACATGCCCATACCCTAGCTGCAATAGAGGCTGGGAAAGTGAGTATACAGCATTGTCAAGATTGTAGGGGTAAATGGACTGTGCCTTATAAGGATGGTTCTCCAAACATTAAAAGAAGGTGGCCACAAAGAATGACCGATGCTGCTAAAGAAGGTTTCTCTTATTGGAAATAGATTTCACTGCTCTTTGAGGGACTGGCAGGATTTGGACCTAGAAAAATGAGAAAAACATTGCAGCTGAGGAAATTGCATTAGGTTGGTGGGAATAAAAACCTAAGTTTTTCAGGAATTCATAAGGTCCTCCCACTCGATGGAAAGATAAGACATGCAGATGTCTAACAGATGATACAGGAGGCACAGTAGCAGCAAGCTCTGGGCCGTGCAGTTGTAAGGACTTTAAAAGAAAGGTCACCCAAAGGTGGGTTATTAGAGGAAACCCTCAAGGTCCAAATGGCTTGTCACAATTTCTTTGTAGTCTGGCCACCAGGGGCTTCAGTGACAACTTGAAAGTTAGAACCACGCAGTCCCCCAAGCATCAGGGAGGAGGCACCCAGGTGGTTTCTTCACTTCCTTTGTTTTGTCCCCCTGCACGCCTGGGCAGGAAACAGAGCAATGGAAACGGCTGCTTTTGAGGTGTACTCAAATGGGGGCCATGTGGCCGTTTGGGGGTGGGACATGTTATTTCTGGTTTAAGCTGCTGAGACTTTTTTGCTGAAAAATTTCTTTTTCTCCCTGTATCTCTTATGAACAGCTAGATTGATCTCTTTTTCAGCCCATCCCACATCATTTCTTTCTATTCTTGAGATTTGTTTGGAACTCTAAATCTTTGTTCCATCTGGGTAGCTGGGATGATGTAGAGCAGTCTAGAAGGAGGTCTGGCCCTTTCGCCATAGTTCATTTCATTTTTATGCTCTCTTTCTATCTGGCTTTTCTTAATAGCTTTGAGATGAATTTCCTTTCAGCCTTGCTCTGGCCTTGTGAAAGCAAAGAGTTGAGTTATTAGGCACAATAGGAGCATTTATTTATCTAGCTTTCATCAAGATAAATAACAAATTTATATAAAATCTTAGCACATCAAAAACATCCCAATATATGAAAAATAAACATAGTTTACTTAATGGTTTTCCAAAACTTCGTCATAAAAATATCAACATGGTAAATTAATTTGTGAAATGGTATCTTAACCTGAAGTCACTTATAGCACTATGGGGCAGATGGAAGAGGTGAATTTCAAGAAAGTCTCACCGTGGAGCTTAAAAAAAAAAAATTACCGCATCAGCGACATCATACATAAAAAGCAGGGATGATGGATTCACCATCAATAAATTTAATAGCAGCCAGACCACCATTTGCTAGAAATTCACTTTGAGTCTGAATTATTTTAAATAAGGCATCACACATAAGGGTAAAAAAAAAAATTCCCAGCTCAGTTTCCATTAATTTCCCAGCCAGTAACTTTGAAATAGTGTAGAATTTACAGGTCAGCAGCAAAAACTCACTCAACCAGGGAGAAAATGGGCCATTTCTCTTTGGTGTCCAACTGAAGACCCCACTTAGGAGCTATTTCCTGATTGTTCAAAAGTCTTTTAACTATATCATTTCTTGATTTTAACTGGGCTGAAGCAGCTCCCCATGATACAGGGAAATACCAGTGGATTCGGTTTTTCCTGCATTATAAGGAGATTATCCAGGCCCCCAAGGAGTAACTGTCCAGATTAGCATTAAAGGCTGTGTCAGTCCAACTGAGAGGAAGACACAGACACAAATGCTCGCTTTTGTCATTGGCAAGTTAGAAATGCTGAGCAAGTGGAAGAGAGAAATGGGCATGTCTCAGTTTTGCAGCCCATTAGAAGAGGTTGCCTCTCTGTTCTGCCTTACTGCACAGAACAGAGCCTGTCACTGGGGCTGGGGATTCAGAGCAGCCATTTTGCTGGTTCTCACATTCATGAAGAGCTTCAGATGTTTGATGTTATCATCAAAGGAGGTCATCCATCCAGTCCCAGAGATGCACAGTGACTAAAAGAGGATGACATTCATTATAAAACGGTCATATATCTCATGTCCTGCCTGTGGTGAACTATACATTAATATTTCAACTATTATTATTATGTGAATAACATATACATTTCACTAGATTTAATGTAAACAACATTTAAAACACGCTACAATTTTTTGAAACACGATTTTGGAATTTTTCATTGATTTTATATACAAAAAGCCTCAAAAAATAAATAAGTAAAAGAACAAAAGAGAGGGGGGAAATGGTCAGAGCCTCTCTCCACTTCTGAGAAACCCTGTCTAGAAGACTATGTCTATCTTACTGATGACAAGATGTTCTACATTCGACTCAATTTAATTTGTTTCAATTACTAATCAATCTTTAGGAGCATAAGTTATGGAGATGATATAAGCAATCTGTGAATACAAATAATAGTTACTATTCAGTGAGCATCAATTATATGCTGGACACCATACAAGACTTTTTCTGTTATTTTCTTTAATCTAAAACAACATTCAGGTAAAGATTATTATTTCCATTTTACCTATATGTAAACTGAAGCTCCGAGAAATGGTATTTGCCTAAAATCACTCAGATGATAAAAAATAGAACTGGAATTTGAACCCAGAACTGTTTGCTTCCAAAGGCCATGTTTTTAGCCATTATTGAAAAGAGTGTTTAAATGACATTTACTAATTTTACAGGAAAAATAAAAGACATAACTGAATATCTTCTCCCTTCGTTAGTACTAGATGAATATTGTCAAATTCTACTCTTTGGCCTCCTTTTCTAGACCTCATGCTCACTGGATCCCATTTATCAACTTAGTCTTCTTTCAGACACATAAATACAGTACAGCTAGTCTTCAACTTTAGATTTTTGTGTTTTCCTTAGGTTAGTCCCTGACTTAGATTTGGGTAGTTCGGAAACTCCTAAGCAACCATTCACAGATCAGTGTTAGAGTGATAATCTTATTCACAGAAGGTAATGTTATACTTAAGCCTTGGACTACCTCGCTTTTTCTCCATGCACCAAATAATGTACCTTCAGGGAAAGAACTACCGATGTTCAAATATTCACTGGCCTAGTTACAGGACATCTCTTATTTTAAATAAATAATTTTAGCATTTTAATAGGTAATATAGATACATAAAAGAATATTTAAAATATACAAAAGGATATGTAGTGAAAAGTAAGTCTTCTCACCCATCTACCTGGAGGGAACCACTAACTTTTCGGGATAGTTCATGAAAACATAGGCATTGAATGTATCCATTTGAATGTCAGTGTCTCATTCTTAACATTGCATTTTTTATGATGTGTCTTTAATATGGTTTCGCATCTGCATAGAGCTGCTTTCTTCTTTTTTATGGCTGCATAGTATTCCACTGAAGGATGTGCCATTATGTACCTAACCAGTCCCTTTTTGATAGACATTTAAACTGTTTCCAACATTTTTGCTATTAGAAACAATGTTACAATGAATGCCTTTCTACTTGTAACAATTTACAAATGTAGACATATCTATAAGATTAATTTCTAGAAATGAAGTCATTGTGTCATATTTAATCTACCCTTTCCAGAAGTTGTGCCAATTTGCCTTTGCGTGAATAATTGCCTGCTTCTTAATATCTTTACCTACATAAGGTGTTACAAACTTTTAGATCTTTGTCAATCTGATTGTCAGTATTAACGTACATTTCTCTTATTATAAGGGTAATTGAATAACTTTTCATATGTTCTCACTTCTTTTTCTACAAACCAGCTGTTAATATTCTTTGCCTGTTTTTATATTAGGTTGCTGATCTTTTTTCTTATTAATGTGTAGGAGCTCTTTTTATATTAAGGAAATAAACCCTATGGAATATGTATTATAAATAGTTTTTTCTTTTAGTTTGTCATTTGTTTTTTTACTTTATTATTTCTTGGCAAGCAGAATTTTTTCATTTTTACTCAATAAAATTTATCAATCCTTTCTTTATGGCCTCTGGGATTGTATCAGTCTTAAAAAGGCTTTTCCCACATTGATATTGTGGGAATTTGCCTATGTGTTTTATGACTTCATTTTTATGTTTAAATCTTTTATCCATCTGGACTATATTAGATACAAGGAACAAGGTAGTGATCTAATTTGATTTTAGTGTTTCAAATGGCTGCCAAATGGCCCAAAAACCATTTTGCATTTCATCTTTTTTAGATAATGCCTGGGAACATAAATATAGAAACTGGTCTTACCTTCAGCCTTAGACCCCATAGAAAAGCCATCCCACATGGTGCATGGAAAGCACCATCAATACCATTCAAGGAATAAGCTGGTATAGGGATGGGTCTAAATGAGAAGCAGGGTGACTGGGATCAATCCAAGTCTGAGCAGACAAGTTTTGTGAGGCCTTAAGCATATAAATTGGGAGAGAGGTATTCTTTAAAAAAAATAGTGTAAAAATTACAAATTTAAAATTAGATATAAACATTTATTTGGAATAAAAGAAGAAATTATAATAAATTAAAATTTTTTAAGTGAATACATTCTGCAAACACTAGAAAACACAGAAAATAACATAATAATATGTTTATAAACTCCCTGATACTTCTGTATTATTTTGGCTGCATATCCTTTGCCTCTTTATATGACAATGATCTTATAATATGATTTTTCATAGGGAAGTAGAAAGATTATTCAGTTTTCCTCCAGCGTGGTTGATCAAATTTTTTTATTGATGATGGCTTAGAAAATTTCTTGCAGCATTAAATGTGATATTGGTGTTGTCATGTAACTTTGTAGGATTGTTGTCAAATTTGGAGAAATCTCTACCTAGTTTCTTTCATTTATAAACTATAAAATTTTAAGTCATTCTAATTTTTCTTATTCAATGACTAACCTTAAATCTTTTTTGAATTGATAAAACTCATTAAGCAGTTTGTCATAAATTCACATTGTAAAGCTTACATTAGTTTTGTGTAATTATATTTTCTCCACTATTTTATGTCAAATCACAAAGTAATATAAATCCTTTTCTAGTAAGTTCATATGATTTTCTCATCTTCATTAATTGGATTGTCAAATAATCCAAGAATTTATTTATTATTTCTATTCAAAATGTATCTCTTTCTTTTAGTTAATTACTGCTTTAGGTATTATTTGAAATTTTGGGGGCCCAAATTCAATTCTTGTTGTTTTTGCTTATTTGCATTGCTTCTATTTCATATTCCATTAATTTTTATGAAAAATTTTCTTGATCAAAGAGAAAATTAAATCTGAAATTATACATTTTATAGAAAGTAATGAAAAACTTTATAAGAAAACCAATGAGTCACAGCTAAAACCGTACTCTGAGGAAAATATATAGCCTGAGCACTAAATATAAATGAATTTATTTTTTAAGAAAGTAGTAAAAGAACATCAAGGAAACCAAAAGAATGTAATAAGATGTAATTAATAAAGACAAAGGTTGAGATTATTAAAATGTAAAAAAGTTATAGAAATATAAATAAATTCTCAGCATTTAATATTTGAAAAGGATGAAGAGAATGGATATATCTCTCTCAAACATAATTAAAAGAAAAATTTAGAAAAGAAAAATAAAACATTGGGAATCAGAACAGAGATATTATGAGAAAATATTGTGAGTAAATATTAAATTGAACTCCATACCTATAATCTGAGAATATAGAAGAAATTGATGTTTTCCTATTAAAATGTAACATTACATTAAAATGGAAGTTTTGGCTCAAGCTGTAAGATTCATCAGACTCCGAATTGATGTATTCCAAAGGAAGGACTAAAGTATATGCAGAATTTACAAAGGCAAAAAAACATTAATTTATTATATAACTTTTGAAGCTCTTACTGACTTTGAGGGTACAAAATTATCAAAAGTTGTAAATTAAGAAGAGAAATTTGTCAGAAGGCTTTCTTTGGAAATAGCTGAACTGTGATTCCTAGTCTCTTCTACCAAAGAAGAGAGGAATGTTGCTCCCTAACTCCAAGTCTAGGCCTACAGGTTTCAATCATCCCACCCAAAGAGCTTGATTTGTTTTCCCTGCTATTGTTAGGAGCGGGTACAGGTAAGGGAGAAGAGCACAATAGTCTGGGGTCTTAGTCCTGGGCAAGAGATAGATGCTCCAGTGGCAGAACACAAGCAGCTGTGTTGGGATTGATTTGCCCTACAGTGTATGTTGGGACAGAAGACAAGGGTTTCTTCCCTTGAACCAGACATAAGCCTTGAAGGAGAGAGAATCAGCCTTTTTTTTTTTTTTTTTGATTCCTGCTTAGAGCACAGTTTGAGAGGGCTATGAGAATCCAGTAAAGAGAGTTTATAGAGTGGTAATGGGAAAACTAGAGACCAAAGGAAGAGAAGATACATAAAATTTGTAGTCCACATCACTAGATTTGTTTTCAGAAGGACCCAGCTGGAAGACTTTGAAAAAAATTACACGACCAGCCATAAGAGAAGAAAAGAAAACAAAAACAAAAACAAACTGTCAAAATCAAACTTTCTACCCATCTTTTCTGTCTTTCCTCCTGGCACACTCCAGCTCCAAAGAGATTGGAAATAGCAGCTAATAATTGAGTGGAGGTGAATAAAAGAGAGAAAAGAAGATTTCTCCCTAAATGGTGATGGTAGGGATGCAGTGTAATTCTTTAATTTCTCTGAATTTCAACTTAAAAACAGAACAATAGATAGCAAAATCAAAATCCATGTATATATAATACAATGAAACTAGTTGACAAAGTATCCACACAATTCTCAAAATGCATGCAGATGAAGACTAACCAAAAGCCACAAGACTAACCAAAAGCCACAAGACTAATCAAAAGCCACAAGACCTGCATGATACCACAGACCTTGCCTAGAAGAAAGCAGAGGGAAGCTATGGACTATCTAATAGATATGAAAACAGAAGACCCCAAAATGGACATCAGGTATTTATTAGAAAGCATGGAAGGTCAGCTAAAGAGGAACGGATGAAACTGAGAGGAGTTTGCCTAATTGAATAACAGGTTAGTGCTAGGGGCCTATGGAGGAAACTGGAGAGGCTGGAGCATTCTGGATCCTGTGAACTGCCTAAACTAACCTAGTAGAGCTCCCTGTACAGGAAAGGGCCTCACACTGAGGGAAAACTGCTAAAACTAGAATCAAAATTGAATAGGTTGGAGTTAACAGAAGAGAAAGGGGAAAAAAAGGTTTAGACCAAGTGCAGGTAAGGAGACAGAGTCAGGAAATCAAGAAAACAAGCTACCATATTTTTTAATGCTATGTGAAAACAACAGAAGGGAGATCTCTGTGAATTTACTCTGAACCATGCCTCCTTCCAAAAGTTCAGGAAAATTAGTTTCACATTAAAAAATGAACAATAGAAAAGGCTTGAGGTCAAATCTCATGCAAAGTTATTATATGATAAAAGAGAATAAGACATAGAATAACACCTCCATGGCCCAATCATTCTCAAATATTTGTTCTCAGCACTCCTTTATACTCTTAAAAAACGATGAGGACTACTTGAAAGCTTTTGTTTATGTGAGCTATATCTATCAATATGTATTCTATTCAACATTAAATCTGAATGATATTTAAAATATTTACTGATTTGTTTAAAAATAATAATGCACCCAGTATATGTTAACATTAATAACATATTTTATGCAAAATCACTACATTTTCAAAAAAAATAACTGAATGAGAAAACTAACATTGTTTTACATTTGTACAAATCTCTTTACTATTGGATTTAATAGAAGACAGCTGGATTCTCATATCTGCTTCTGCATTGCATCTGTAGTGATGAGCTATTTTAGTTGAAATATATGAAGAAATCTGTTCTCATTACAAACATGCAGTTGGAAAAGGAAGAAGTATCTTAATGGCTTCTTCAGATAATTGTGGATATTGTTCCTTGATATTACACCAAACCTTCACAAGTGATAATTGCTTGAAGGTTAGCTGCAACATGGAATATGAAACTCTGTCACCAAACTTTTTAAACTCTAGTATTGGTTTATCTTTGATGGATCTTTTAACCATGCATAACTTTGTAACAACATGTTTATCATTTGGATAATTTGGTTCACTGAATTATGCATATTTTCCAAATGTTGACACATTTCATTATACAGTAGCAGAAAGTCATACTTGTAAACATCACCACCAATCTCACCTGAAGAGTTGTTAAGGATTAGGAAGCTACAAAACTCATGGTGGTAAATACAAGTTTTCCAAAATTAAATTTTTTACTGTAAAACTCAAATTTTTATCATTGGTAACAAATACTGTCAGTTATTTTCCTTAAAGTTTTAGATTTATTTAGTTCATTTTAAAAACATGTCTACCAAACACCCAAGTCTAAATAATCATAGTTTATCTATTAGTCATTCTTTCAAGTAAGACGGTGTTCCAATTTTTTTTTTAAAGTGGTTAGTTCAGTTAGCAATTCAAACAATTACAATGCTTTTCCTGAAAACAACCATCATACTTTATTACATAGCAAGTGTTTTGTGTGTACTTCTCATTTTGTCACACACTGGACATGAAAATATTTGTATTCAAGGAACGAGATTTTAAAAAATTAATAATTCTTACTGCTTACATTCTTAAGTAAAATGAGCTTTTTAAAAAAATGTATATAAAATGACTATTAGTACATTTTGATGCTCCTGCCTTGATTTATAATAAAATAATAGCAATTTTACCTATCCTTACTCTTGAACAATCAGTGCAAATGTCAACACAGTGAAAGAGAAAAATAACATCTTAGAAATATCATGAAAATAATTTTTACCTTTCAGAGCATCTGAAAGAGTCTTGAACCACACTTTGAGAACCACTTTATAGACAATGAAAGCACTCAGACACACTCACAGAACAGATTAAAATAGTTAAAACTATTTCAAAATGAGCTAAAGGACATCAAGAAAACAATATAATATTTGGAAGAATAACAAATCAAATTAGAAAAAAATCGGAAATGTGGTTACGGATCTCAGGAAAGAATTAGGAAAGGAAAAAATCATTTCAAAATTGAAGACTAACCTATAGCTAATAAACACAACAGATAATGTCTTCAGAGGAATAAAAGTTTAAAAGAAAGAATTTTTTTAACTTTTGAAAATAAAAGGTAAATGAAGAGATTTAAAAAGGATTTCAGGAAAAGCGACACGTTAGAGATAAGACAATGAAGATCCAATATAGATCCCAGGAAGGCAATAAAGATCCCAGGAAGAAAAACACAGAAAGGGAACAGAACAAGTATTAAAAATCTAATTGAAGAAAACTTTCCTGAAGTGAAAAAAATATTTGAAACTACAGGACACATCTGTACCTGAGAATATCAACCCAGAACAACCAGCACCAACACATATTCTAGAACAATAAAAAGAAAAAAGAAAAAAAACCAACAACACCTTTTGGTCTTCTAAACAAAAATAGTGATGCATAAGATTAAGAAAATTAAATTAGCATCAAACTTTTCAACACAAACACCATATAATAAAAGAAAGGAAAGTAAGATACTCCAAAAGAGAAAATGTGAGCCAAGGATTTTATATTCAGAAAAATTGACTTTCAAGTATAAAGTGCAAGATAAACTATAATCAACATGCAGTAATTCAGGGAATATTGTACCCATGAACATTCCTGAGGAATCCACTAGAGAGTGAACTTCAAACAATCAAAATGACTGAGAGACATTGACATGAGGACTATTGCTGAACATTAAGTATAGGATATATAATTATCTGTAGAACTAAGATTAAATGAGAGTTAAAAGGAAGAAAGTCTAGTGTGTGATGTTTATATGCTTAGGTGATATAGATATACTACAATTATTTAAAAATGCGGGAGAAAGGGGAGAGCATAATGCAAAAAAAAATCAAATTATTCTCAGTAAATAGAATTGTTTTACTGAGACTATTGTATGTGTGATATGTATGATAAAACAAATGAGTAATCATAGGATGTTTTAATTCTATCATCCCCTGTTCCCTTGGGAACCAAGATTCATAGTATGGAAGAAAGGAGATACAATTGTAATAAGAGGCTATGGAAAAATCTGTAGACCTGAATTTGAATTGGAAATATCACTATAAACTCATGAGGTATTCCACCTTAGGAAAAAAAATAAATATTGATATTTATCTACTACCTAGCTTTGTCCACTGAAAAGTCCTAGAAATGGTAACCAACCCACTAGCAATGAACTAATGTAGCACCCAAAATGTGGTCTTGAAATACCATTTCTTCTTAAAAGAAACCTATTTCTTAGAGATATGGCTGATTCCAGGCCTGCAACAAGAAATATACAAGAAAAGCCTAGGATATCCTGTAATAGTAAATAAGTAATAGTTTGGTGGTGTCAAAAGAATCTGGAAGCTAACTTGAAGAGGCTCATACTGACCAAAGATAGAAAATTTGAGTTTCAATAATAATAATTATAATTGGAACCTATCAAATACATTTAAATCTATGAATTCATAATATTTTTTAAAACTAGTTGATCAAGCCAGACACAAAAGGCCACACATTGTATGATTCCATTTATATGAAATATCCAGAATAGGTAAATCCATAGAGACAGAAAGCAGATTAGTGGTTGCCAGGGACTGGGAAGATGGGAAGAAAAGGGAGTGACTGCTTAATGAGTAGAGGGTTTCCTTTTGGGGTGATGAAAATGTTCTGGAACTAGATAGTTGTGATGGTTGCACAACATTGTAAATGTAATAAATGTCACTAATCGTAAATTTAATGTTATGTCTGTTTTAGCACAGCCTTTTAAAAAACTGAAAAATACCAGTTTGATCACCTTCAGAGAATTATAGGAAATTAATTATCTTGAAAACTACTAAATAAAAGAGAAAAAATCAAGAATTTATCTTGCCTTTCTTATATTAATTTTAACACTGAGTAACCAATGGTTAAGGAAAGGAGGGAAAGAAGAGAGGGAGGGAGGTAAAGAAGAAAGAAGGGAAGAAGAGAGAGAACAATATTATCTCAGCTTGCAAGTGATATCATTGCATTCCTAGAAAACACAAGGGATAAAAAAAAACTAGAATAAGAGAATTTGATAAGTTGTCTCTCAACACTACATACACACACAACACACACAAACAAAAAATCAATAGGTTTGCCTCTATACGTTCAACAGTGGGGGAAAATTTCATTCACGACAATGACAAAATTTATAAAATACTTGGGACAAAATTTTATAAGGTACAGGACCTGTAAAAAGGAAACTATAAAATTTTAATGAAGAAGACAGGACATAAGACTTAAACATTCAGAAAAGTTTTTCATGTTTCTTTATAAAACATATGCCTCCCAAAATTAATGTATAAAGTTAATGCAATTCTAATTAGAACCCCAATAAAGAGGTTTTGTTTTTGTTTGAGAATTGAATAAAATTATTTTAAAGAAGACTATGAAAAAATAAGTACCAAGAATAGCTAAATAATTATTTTTACAAAGAACAGTAAAAAGTTATATGCTATACAGAGAGGGAGTTTGGCCTAATAGTTAAGAACATGGGCTCTGAAGCCATATTTCTGGGGTTCATACCTAGGCTCTACTATTGGTGATATGGTGAGGAACATGTTCCTTAACCTCTCTGGCCCTTAATTTCATCACCAGTAAAATGAGTATATTAATAGTACCTACCTCATGGGGTTTTTGTGAGGATTAAATCTAAATTTTTTAGGACAGTATACTATAGTAAATATTATAACTATGCTCTTTTATTATATTAAATTACTGTAAAGTTGGTGTATCAAAAAAACTATCATAAAGGTCCAGCAGTTGGCATATAATGGGACAAATTATGGAAATAGAGTCCAGCATGTGTGGGAACTTAATGTACCATAAAGGTAGAATTTCAGTTTAGCAGAGAAAAATAATTTATTTACAGAAGTAGCACAATGGGATAGCCATCTGGAAGAAATGCATGTCATATACAAAAATAAATTCCAGATGGATTCCAGATTTGAACATAATCAAAAAAATAGAACTTTTAGAAAAATTTAGGAGAATAATCAACCTTGAGATAAGAGAAGCATTCTTAAATAGGACAGAAAACTGAAAAGACAGATAGATCTGACAACATAAAACTTAACAATTTTATTGGCAAAAATCATAAGCATAAATAAAATAAAAAGACAAGTTATAGTCTGGGGAAATATTTGCAACACATCCATTCATTCAACAAATATTTGTTTGAACACCTTTTATGCAATAGTTGCTACCTGATGCCATGCTGAATAAAACATTCAGCAAAGGCTACAAGTCAAGGTTTGATTTATTATTTCGTTATTTGTGTAAATGGTATTCCTGTATTCATGGAGCTTACTTTCTAGTGATAGATGATACATATGACTGACAACAGACAGAGTTCTTACAAATGAAAGAGAGAGAAAGAATACGGTAAGAATGGGAAGAAAATATTGACAATTCAGAGAATTCCAAATAACCATAACATATGAAATTATATCTATTGTGTTCATCAGATGGAAACACTGCATATTTCTTCCCAACTTTGTGTTCAGTGACCTCATGCTGGTAGTTTGAACTCAGCCATGATGAGAATAGTTACATCATGGAAATCAGCAAATGTTAAAAAGTCAGAGTTTGACTTATTATCTTGTTATTTGTCTAAACTTCAGAATATAATGGAGAAAGATATTTAAAAATGTAGATTAAACTTAAAAGTGTGACATGTTTGTGGCCATCACATTGGTAATAGCACAAAACATTAAGGAAATATTCGTCTCGCATTTGAGAACTATTATCCAATTCAGCACAGAAGTCACTCACCTCATCAACAAATGAGTGAAGTTCTGATATATGTAGTGCTAAAGCTGAAAGAGATTTCAGTTTAATGAATATAATTTATATGAGGATGAAAAATAGTTTAATAGTAGATTATTTCAGATTAAATGACAATAAATTTATTAGGAAAAGAGTTAGTGAATTGGAATGGAACGCCATTTGTCAAATCATGGTTGAACTGCGATCATAGGTTGCATACAGATTTAAGAGTTCAGCAACAATCAGCCAATGCATTCTGGAAGATTTAATTGGCTATGTAGAACTTATGATAGAGTGCTGTATATTCTATTATTATTTGTAAGTTTTGTATATTTTACTTCAATATCAGTACAATTTATAATAAATGTATGTGCTTACATGTACATTCTCTGCGTGAGAGTTTGTGTGTGTGTGTGCGTAGAGCCAGTTAAACATTTACCAGGACACCATTGCTGCCATCTACATCCCTTTAACCAGAATTTATTCATATGGCCAAGGAAGGCTTGCTCTATCTAAGCAACTTTATGACCAGCTAAACATTCTATTACTATGGTAAAGAATAGGCTGTATTTGGGAAAAGAATTAGCAGTCTCCGATACAGCACTATTTTATTTTCATTTTATATAAGACGTAACAGATTCAGAGAGCTGAAGTTAACTTGCCAAAGGTCACTCATTTAGTAAGAAGATGAGCAGAGATTTGGTCTGACTTCCATTTTTGGTCACATTGGTCTAACTTCCAATTTTTTTTCCTCCACAACATTCTCTACATCCAGAAATATAACATACTGAGTTTGAGGTGATGGTAGTATTCGCAAGTAAAAGAATTGTCCTGCCTCCCCATAGCTATGTACTTAAAAGATGACTAATGGAGTAAAGCGTTTCTATCACAGAGAAGTCAATGAATGGCTAGAGTTAGGAAGTCAGCGGGAACAATGAGTATTCTCTGGAAAGCTCATTTGCCTACAGGGAGATTAAATCCGTGGGGTTATATAGGGAAATAGGAAGTTATGTATCTATCTCCATTTTTTTTTTCAGACACAGTCCACATGATTTTTAATTATCATTACCTCAGAAATAAACATTGCTACAGACACATCATGAGAGACAGATGGTGATCAGGGAGGGGAGAGAAGACTTGGACATAAGAAAGAGGCAACTTGGAAAATTGCTTTTTCCCAAATGGTCAGTAACACCCTCACTCTGATGTATTTAGTTCTGTGTATGAATCTTATCTACTAGACTTTAAACCCCTTGAAGGCAAGAACTATATCTTGTTAAATGTCCTAACACAATTTCTTCATATAGTTAATGAGTAACAAATATTGGTAGAATTATCATATGAGTGGACTGTGATTAAATGTACTCAGTACTTGTATATATAATATGTATTTATGTCTATTTGAGTATACTGTGTGAGGAGAGCCATGTCTTCCTTAGACCAAAGGTTATTCAATTATTTATCCGACAGATATTCATTAAATTCTTGCCATTTGTGAAGCATCACAGAGTGAAAATATTAGCCATTCCATAGACTAGGAATTCTTTGAGAGTGGAAACCACATGCCTTCTTTTCTCTGGAATTTCCCATAGAGGACCATATATATTCAGAATGCAATTATTATAAAAATAGCTAACATCCATTGGACGCTTACTATGTGTCAGCACCAAGTACTTTATATATATTATTGCATTTAATCACTATAACAACCCTACAAGGTGGGCACGATTATTACCTCTACATTATAGATGAGGAAGTGAAGCTTAAGAAATGAAGTAGTAAAAAAACAAACAGTATGAAGTGTCAGAATCTCTGGATCCCGGAGTGTTACCCACTGTGTCATCCTGGCTCCCCCTGGGCTGCTGGCCGTGCCAACTGTCCCGGACAGCACTGAAAAAGGATGCGCCATTAAAAAGCCTAACCCTGTAGTTCCAAAATGGACTCTGGAATCTTCCTTCAGCCCCTCCCTTTCTTAGCCAGCACTGACAGATAAAGGTTGTAAAAGTCAAATTTTTAGATTTAAGTGCCTTATAACAATATCAGTGACGAACACCACTTCTGACAGGTTTTAGGGTTTGGTTTTGTGGTTTGTGTTATAGACTACTCCACCTGTCTCTAGCTAATTAGAAAACTAAGAATTGCCGAAACTGGCTTCCATACACTGAAAATGCCTTCAAAGAAATAGTGGGATTTGAGGGGACTTTTTAAAAATTTCTTCTTTGTCTTGTTCGAGATGGACTGAACTCATGTATTTACATTTCCCTCCTCCAAACTCTTACTAAAACAAGAGTAAAAATATACAAAAGAGTATAGAAGTGAGGAATCATTCATGGAATTTAATGACTTTCTGGAAAATGGAAAGTGAATAAGACCTTATTTATAGGTAAAATAGAAGTAAAAGTTCCTGGGATGAAGGCAGAGTTAGGTAAGAAATAGTGGCGTGGGGAGAAGAAAGAAAGGAAAATGAGAACTGTCACAGGTGGAAGGACTTCATTAGAAAGTTAAGCTCCATCCATGAAGCAAACTAAAATGCAACATGATTTTCAGCATAAGAAAATGCAATTCATTTGACCTTAATGCTTGAACAAGTTTCTTTAAACAGTACTACTTCTCTAAGGGTTCCACAACAATATTTGGATGTATTGAGAATATTATTCAAAGTCATAATGTTAAAACATTGTCGAAAGGTTTACAGTCTATTAGAATCAGTGCAAAGAAACTGTGGAAAACTGTATACTTAACGAATAGAATGTAAAGATTATAAATGTGGACAAAGTAAAAGAAATACCGTAACTGATAAAGGTTAGAAGGAGAAGAAAGGAGAATGTAGTAGAGATTCTAATATCCTTATTGTTCATGGTAGAGAATCAAAAGATATTGTCTAAGTTGACTACATAAGAACTAGACATTTAATTGTATTGTATAAAGTTGTAAAAGTAATCAATAGAACAACCAATGTTAAAAATATAACTACTAAAACAGGAGTGGAAGGGAGGTGAAAGTTCATATAAGTGAGATAAATTCCCCATTTTTCATGGTAAAGAGTCAATTGATAAGATCTAAATTTGGTAAGTCAAGAAATAAATGATTAGCATATTATTTTGAATGATCACGAACAGAAGAACTAAAAATAGAAGTGGCTAAAAATGGCTACTTCCTATCTATTCTAGAGAAACACTTCCACATGTGTATCAGGAGGAAGGGACAATGATGTTCAGTGCGACTCTGTGTTATAATAGTGAAAAATTGGAAATATCTAAATGTTCATTGTACAAATAAGTTATGGCACAGTCATATTATACAACAGTTTAAAGAAGTAAAATAGGTATATATGCACTGACATGGAAAGATATCCGAGACATTAAGTCAAAAAAGCAAGTTGTTGAGTAATAAATGCAGCACAGCATGCCAGTTGTATAAAATAAAAACCAAAACAAGCATACTTATAAAGAATATAAAGATCTGGAAAGAAACCCACCACTGTTAACAATAGTGGTTACCTATGGGAAGGGGAATGTAATTGGGGTGATGGTCAAGAGGTAACTTTTTCTGTATGGTTTGAAATTTTTATAAGAAAGTGTTCATGCATGATTTGTGTGGCCTAAAACTAACTGATCATTTTAAGTGGTTACTACTGTGACAGACATAGGACTTTTTTATTTGATACCACTCTAACATATTAATTTCTTTTTTTACTGTGTATCTGTATTACTTTAAAATTATAATTTCAAACAACAACAAGAATCAGTGTTTTTGCTCCTTTAGTTACAGAAAACTTCATAGAACAGTGTTGCTACAGACAGTTCTCCAAGCACAAAGGTTGCCCTCCCACCAGCCCCATAAATGATTGTTATTTATGACCATTTCATGACATAGATGTGTACAGCTATTTACCATTTCTGCTGGGAGGATGGATGTTCACATTCATATGAGACAAAAACAAATCAAGATTCAACTAGACAGGCTGCTGTGGGCTTAGGGATTAGAAGAGCAAAAATAAAAATAAAAAACAATCCCAGCAACATACTCCAGTAAATCACTTCTCTTTTCTGTCTTGTTCTTAAGAAAGAATTTAACAACCTCATCTGGGTTGCAGACATTTTTATGTACTCACCACTGAGTTTTAAAAAGCGTAAACAAAATATTTGACTGAACTGGACTCTGGACTGGAAGCTAGACTGTAATCATGGTGGATCTTTTTGTCCAGGATTCAATATTGCAGTGTATGTATGTCACTTTATCAGTCCAACAATGGCTCTTCCCTTTTTTCTTATCTTTTTGAACAACCTTTTAGAAAGCTTCAAATTCTTAACCAGACCTTATAGATTTCACTTCTTAAGACAAAGTGACATCATTTGAGCACTAGGGGAGTGAGAGAATATTTCTTTCAATTCTTATTCAAATTCTGACCTTTCCACAGCCTCCTTCTAAACATCCCACCATTTTGTTCTTTCTGAACCACAAAGAATGGTTGAGTTTAACTTTCCTCTTCTATTGCTTGTCTTTTAGGGATGATTCACTTGGGAAGAACCTGGAATCCCAAAGCAAGATTTTAGTTCAGATGGTAATTGTGAGCATTTTGTTTTACCTATGTAAAGGAATTAACATTAATGAGTTTGTTCATAAACAATATTATTTAATTCTCTCACTATACCTGTCAGGCTGGGTTTTAAAGAAGTGGAAACTGAGGTGAGAAGGGTTAGGAACTTTGCCCTAGGAGATGCATCACAACGCACTGTCCTCTGTTCCAGGACTTTAACACAGCTCTCCTGGTCTGGTTATCTAACAAGAAGTCTTTATTAAAATGCCTCCTGGACCTACTTTTATAAAAGCACCTTTATGCAATTTAGTAAACTTGACGGGACTTTAATGAGATCGCTTAATGAATCCCTTTGAAGTTGCCAACACTTAAAGATATATTTGCAGTGATACCATAAGTTGCTTTTTAACCTGTTGAAACAAAGCACCCTATCTTTGATGTTGGGCTGTGAATCCTAACCTAGGGTTCTACCTGGGGCAGTGCATTTAGGGCAGTGAACTGCCACTTGAAAAGAGGATCCACATGCATGGTGGCCCCATTATCACCCTCTCTCTATTTGAACCACTTTTTTCTGTCTAACTGATGAAACCTCACTCCTGGAGCTTTGAGATATGCAGGAGAGACCCATCAAGTCTCCCAGCCCATACTCAAGTAGGTAAAGAAGAGGTCAAAACAACAACAAAGACAGAGACATCACAGAATCATGCCTATCCCACTTCATGTCGTCTGTGGCGCAGACCCTGGCATTACTCCACTCACCCTCATATTGAAGGTACTTAAACCGAACTCAAAGCTTAGAGTTTGGTACCTGAAACCAAGCTTTTATTTACTCCATTCATTTTCCCATCTACTGCGTCCCCCATAACCCCAGTACTAAAGTTGCTCCAATGTGATCTCGGCTTCTTCTTTCCCTCTTCTTCCCAAGTTGAAACGTTCTCACTCTCTGCCTCATTCTCATTGGTTCGAGATATCTATACTTTCCATAGTGAGCTAGCTTAATAAGCCAATCAATGCAAATATACTAAAAGGCATAGAATATAACCTCCATTCTCCCAAATAAAGCATATACAGTTCCTTCAAGAACAAAAATATCCAAAACTAAAATGAAAAATTATGAATATATAAAATATCCCCTAACTAATTTATTATGAACATCTTTCCACATCAATCAATTTATGCAGCATCCTTTTTAATATTTCAAAGTTGAATTATACTTCCCTGTCTTTCCACTGTTGAACATTTAGGTTCTTCTCTTTAGTTGTTCACAACAATGAACATCTTATATCTAAATCTGTACACACAAAGTATGATTTCTATGTCATAAGGAATGCAGCCTGATGAACAGGCCTGTTATACAGCTTCATTTTCTGTGCATTCTTGGAGCCAACTGTCCTTCCAACAGTATCTCTGTCCTTGGCTTGCAATCATCACTGTGAAAACTATTAGTTGGGGACAAACTTGGGGAAAGGGCTTCAGAGCTAATAAACCTTGACATGTCTGTCTAAAATTTTACTTTTATTGTATATACCTCTTTTTATCAGTTTGTATAGAAGTTGGTAACAGTTAACCAAAATCTTTATGGACAATTCACGAGAATTCTGTCTGGGAAGTCACAAAGGTGATTGAGTTTCTACAATAAATTTGGAGTTTGTCAGGCCAGCAGATGACCTGAGCCTTAGAATGGCTGGTTTTCCTTTTTTTGCTGCTATAGCTCTTTTTCTCATCTTCAAAAGGTCACGAGAGGCAGTAATTGTCCCTCTTTTCCAACATTATGTCAGAATATAGGCATCATGATGATGATGGTGGTGGTGATGGTGGTGGTAATGATAACACAAATAGACTCTGGCTAAAGCATTTGTTCTAATTGCAAAATCTCCTATTCCAGAAACGATACTGCAGAGCAGAGGAACAAGATAATCAGAACTGGAGTCTTCTCATTTCAGAGGCAATATGGAGGCTCAGTGCTCTTCTCATCTGCCTGCAATGGTATCCAGCTGTGTGTCTGTCCTGCTGTTCCTAGTTTCAGAAGGGCAGACTTTGCATCTCTTTGATGATTAAAAAGCAGACACTTGAGGATTAAACTAGAATTGTGGCAAAGGTTCATAAATCTCCTTTTAGCTACAAGAAGACTGAAGACTTTGCCTCCAAAATCGAGGGGATAAGGGATTATCCATCATCTTGATATGTTCAACATTCAGTTATAGAGAGAAGCTAAATTTTAATGGAATACCAGGAAAAGAGTCTGGTGGACAATCAGGTATTGATTTAAGGTATCACAAAGAGTGTGTATATTCTGTGTCAGAAAGATGAAGGATCTTTTCTTATGACCAGACTTTGAGGTCTTTACAGCAAAAGACACCTGAAGGGCATTTGTATACTACACCAGAGGCAATTGCCAGGTTCTCAGCTATCCCCACCTCACACACCTTTCATTTTGGACCATGGTCCTCTCAGAAAGCTTTAGACTCGACTTTAAAGTGTCAGTTGCTATTAATCTAAGTCCAATTTCACTTAATGAGGCAAGGACTTATGATTTGAATAGGAGGCAGCCATAGATTTGGGAAGTTTATAATAGTTTCTATGTTGTATGATTTGAGGGGCACCGGAAAGTCTCCACTGTGTGTCTCACCAGGTGTGCCCATTACATGCATTAAGATTTTTTTTTCCCATTAAGTCTGAAGACCTTTCTGACTTCCAGAGTCTGCATTACAATATACAGTCATCCCTCAGTATCTGCAGGGAGTTGGTTCCAGGACTCTCATGGATACCAAAATCCACACATAATCAAGTTCCTTATATGCATATAATCTATGCACATCTTCCCATATACTTTAAATCATCTCTAGATTACTTATACTACATAATACAATGTAAATGCTATGTAAATAGTTGTTATACTGTACTGTCTAGGGAATAATAACAAGAAAATAAAACTCTGTGCATGTTCAGTGCAAACACAATCATCATAGGCCTAATTACATAGTACATGTCAGCAACAATGTAACTTTTTTTGGAACATTTTTCATCCATGGTTGGTAGAATCTGTGGATGAGGAATCCATGAATATGGAAGGCCAACTGTAAATACCTCTGGAAAGGGTCACATAATCACCTAACATTTTAGAAGGAGTTCATTGTGTTATCATATTCATTTTATTTTATATTTTCAAAAATTAGTGTAATAGTTTTTCTAATGAAATCTTATATAGGACCTCAATATATAAAAAGCAGAGTGACTCTGAAGCAGGGTGGAGGGCTAGGGCTCACCTACATAGCTTCCTCTTAAATCAGAAGAAATCCAGAAAAGCAATAGTCAGTTGTATATTTTTAAAATAAAATTTTAGTTAAACATTTGCCAGACCCCTTAAGTAACCCTATAGAACTCTAGAGTTCCTCAATATGCAGTTTGGGTAATTAAAAACTGGATGACTAGGCATTATGTGCCTCTCAATGTAATACAGTAGGAAGGACATAGGACTATCTATGAAGTATCCCCATCAAAAGTAAAATAAAAAGAATTTAAGCAAGCCTCTAGTTCTACAGTATCTGTTTATAGGAAATAAGGAGATAGACAAACAGTTAAATTATACCATGTGGAAATGGTCAGCCAAATACAGAATGAGGGAAATTCTATTTGTTTGTTCAACAGATAAGTAAGCATGAAAAGGAGGAGGGTGGTAGAGAAACTATTAGATTTAACAAGGCAACAATACTAAAAAGACAAACAATCCAGTTTAAAAATAGTCAAAGGACTTGAATAGACATTTCTCCAAATAAGGTGTACAAATGACCAAGAAGCACATGAAATGATGCTCAACATTATTAGTCATGAAGGAAATGTAAATCAAAATGAGACACCATTTCACACCTATGAAGATAGCTATAATTTAAAAAAAAAAATGTAGAAAAGTGCTGACAAGATATAGAAAAACTGGAACCCTCATACATTGCCAGCGAAGATGGAAAATTGTACAGTCCCTATGGGAAGAAACCAGTTTGGTAGTTCCTCCAAATGTTAAGCAGAATTTTTTCACATGACCCAGCAATTCCACTTCTAGGTATATACCCCAAAAAACCGAACTGGTACTCAAACAAATATATGCACCCACATGTCCATAGCAACACTGTTCACAACAGTCAAAAGGTAAAAATATCCCAAATGTCCATCAACAAATGAATGGATTAAAAAACTGTGGTATAGTCATATAAGGGAATATTATTCGGCCATAAAAAGGAATGAAGTACTGATATATGACGCAATGTGAATGTACCTCAAAAACATTATGCTAAGGAGAAAAGCCAGACACCAAAGGTTGCATATTGTATAATTCGATTTTATGAAATATTCAAAACTGATAAATCCATAGAGATAGAATGCAGATTGGTGCCTTCCAAGTGTTGGTGGGAGGTGGGAATGAAGAGCAACTGGTTACTGGGGTTCTTCAGACTGATAGATAGATACATGGATTTAAAGAAAATATATTTGAGAAGTATACCAATCAGATGAAATGAATAGTCCTTGTTTTGTTTCTAAGTCAATCAAAGTAATTATAAAAATACATTTTGAGGCAATTGGTGAACCTCGAACATGAATGGAGTGGTAGATGATATTAAGGAATTATGGTCATTTTTTTGTGAACTAATAGCGTAGTGATTGTTTTAAAATTTTCTTAGAGATTTATTCTAAAGTATTTATAAATGAAATAATATGATGTCTGGGATGTGCTTTTAAATACTCAAAAAAAAGTAAAGAGGGAGAATAGTTGAAACAAGATTACCAAACTTTTGACAACTAATGAGGCTAAATATGGGAAAATGGGCATTATTGCTACTTTTGTGTATATTTGAAACTTTCCGCAATGAAACACTGCTTAATTTGGTTTGGAAACCATAGATTTATTAATGTCATTTATGGTCCTTCAAGACAGACATAGGATAGGTGGCTGGGAGGTTTTTGGCAAACAAGGGAAGAGGGAACAGGAAGAAGGAAAAGCAGCAGGTGGAAAAGAGGAATACTGGAAAAGAACACCAAAGACGTTTAAAACCACATACTCCACAACTTTGCTGCAGGCAGGTCCTTCAGGAAGAAAGAGAAAACAGTGCTTCCTCAGCTGCAAACCACAGCTCCTCCCAGACTATACTTTCAGTGGCTGCAGTCACAGGGGACCTAGACATGGAATAGGAGACACTCAGTGCATCCCTTTCCAGGGCAGAAGAAATAGCATCCTCATCCTGAATACCAGTTGCCAAACATTTATGGGACATCACACATGTATAAAATGCTGCAGTTATCAGCAGCTCTGAGTTAAAACACAGCCTTAAACAGTATCCTTCAGTAGTATCCTACATCCAAGAAGCCCTTACAGAACTTGGGGACCATCTCTTCCAGGAAACAGAAGGAATCTGAGAAATCACAGATCCCTCTTGATTTTGTAAGTCACAATGGACCTTAGCAGTGTCGAGTGCACTGTCAAGAGCTCTGGGCTCTAGTCCCAGCTCTACCAATTACTAACTGTGCATACCTATCTCTAGATATGTCAGTCTCTAGTTGCTGACTGTGAGCACCCCATTTGTAGAATGAGAGTTTGGATGGTTTCTCTTGTCCCTTCTACCTCTACCAAGCATTCACTTCATTCATTCATTCATTCATTGCACAAACATTTATTCTATGAATAACCTTAATACATCCACAGCTAGCAAAGTACCCTAAGCCTTGATTAAACATAGAATCTCTAGAACATTTTCCCTCAGCAGAACTCTGTAATGGCCTCTTGACTTCATGGTTTGAGAGTTAATTACTCAAGGCTTCTCTTCTAAGTGGGAAAAGTGGAACAAATATCTTTCTTTATTCCTAGTCATAGGTGCCTTATAGGTGGAGCCCTAATACTGAAGAAGGAAAACAGCTTTACTTTGCAATTATTGGAAGTCAAGGAGTTCTTCCTGAAGTTGTTTCCTTTCTTTATATTTAAAAAAAAAAAAAAAATCCTGAAATTTTGCTATCTGGAGCAAATCTTTTAATGATAGGTAAATGAAAGATAAACCTTTCTCTGTTTATCCTTCCAGGTATTGTTTGTGATGGTTATGGAGTATGCCTTTGTATCGATGCACTATCATTTTCTTAAATATCCTCTACTTAGGTAGTTTCCTACTATAAAAACACTGGCGGGAACATCCTGGTACATTCATCTTTGTTAAGTTGTTCAAGAAAATTCTAGAAGTGGAATTTCTGGGTCAAAGGAAATGCACATCTAAAGTTTTGATAAAACTGCGTAAGTGCCCGCCAGAAAGACTGCAGCACTATATGAAAATGCCCTTGTCACTACATCCTTCCCAACATGAGCGTTAGCATTCATTTCAGTCTTTGCCAATCAATCCTTCTTGACATTTTACAGGGTCTCCTATAATGCCGTGCTTGCATTTCTATACTTGAGAGGTGCTCTAATACCATTGTAAGTTTTTCCAGAGGTGGCATCTCCCTTCCTCCCTTTCAGGATCTGTCACAAGTCACCTGAACCTCGTAGCTCTCAGGCTGCCAGGCCTTCTCTTTTTCTTTATCCTGCTGCTATAGTAAACTAGCTTTCCACTTCAATACCATGCTCCCAACTTCAGGAGGTACTCGTTCAAGTTCCCTATCTATTCACAAGCAATTGACAGTTAATTCACCATGGCTCCTGCTTTGGCTATATAAAATAAAGGCTTCTTGTACACCAATTCTGCAAGTAACACTGATTTTTTGGTATAACGTGAGTTTTACCAAGCAGCTGTGAGTGATAGAGGAAATTCTGTCTTATTTGGATTTTTTTCAGTTATGATTTCCTGCTAGCCGCTTGACTTAGTTAGCCAAACACAGTGGAAATGCCACACCATAGGTAATTCCTTTTTTCTCTCTTAAAAGATTTCATTTAATAGATGTTGGCAAGGACCTATCAGATTGCTAGGAATTTTTTTTTCAACAAATTAAATACCTAACTGATTTATTTTTCCGGCCAATTTTTCCTCCCCTGCCTCCACCCTCATGACATAATAGTCATGAGGTTATGAAAACATATGGAGAGAGGTTATGAGAACCAGTAAGGTTCAGAACATGCTGTCTGACAGCCTAAGTTGTCTTCATGAATGTGTACAAATTCTTATTCCCGTTTTCTCTGCAGAGAACAGGATGTTACATATTTCTCTCGGCTGCATTGTGAAATCAGCTCCCTATCTTCAGGGCCTCTCTTCCTGACCACAGGACTCTCTCACATAAACCACTGGTTCAGGTAGTGTTTCTAGCCAACGCACTGATAGAAGAAATGAGGGTGTTTTATTCCTTCTGAAAGGGACATGGTGTGAAAGGCAGGCTTTTTAGAAGGGTCATGAAGGGCTATGGATTTTTTGCTGGTCTTAAATCAAGCTGCTGATAAAAGCAATGTGCTTTCCCGGAAGGTGTGATTTGAAGTAGTCCTGACCCAGGACATGGTGAATATACAGCACATTAAATAAGAGGCCATGGTCACCTGGGTTATAGCTGAGTGACTTCAGTAATTTTTAAAAATTGTATGTTGAAAACTCTAGAGAGTACTTTAAAATTATAATCTTATGGAAGAAGCACTTCATTTGGTGGACACAAGGGGCAGCTGTTGGAGTACATGGCCATCGAAGGGCTCCCCCTTCTGCTTTGTTTTGAATACACTCCTTCTCTTCTCCAAAAAAGAACTAGTGGGTTTAGAAGAGCGTTACCCAATTTTTTTTTTAACACATGCCCTATTTAAATAAATATAAACATTTTATAACATACTCCCACAGAAATTCCGACAGCCTCTACACATAGTCAACTTAGAAATCATTACCTTCTGCATACCCCACACCAGACTGAGAGATTTTACTTAGCTCTATCTGCAGTTGTTTTTGTTATGAAAATAATAAGGGATTGTCTTTATTTGCCACATGTCTTCGAATATTGAAAATGACTTTCAAATTATGCAGTTCTCCCAGAGGTGGATAATGGCCATCCTAGAGGATCAAGAAATACCATAGTCCCAACACTCACTAGTCTAGACCCCTTTCTTGCCCTCCTAGTCACCATTCCTGTAATTAAGATCCAAGCCAGAGGCTCTATTGGCCATTTACACTTTAGTATGGATTGCTTATGTCACTCTGTTGCTTCTCTGGAGATATATGCAAATTAAGCCTCATCTCTGATTGAAGATGAAGAGCTTCTGTTTGGGGGTGGGGGGAGCATAATGAATCAACTTCCAGGGGCATGGCCTGAGAATCTCTATTCTTGCAAAGTTCCCCCAAGTAGCTCTGATGCATGTCCAGATTTGTAACCAATTGATCTTGTAATGGACATTTACCTTTCTTGGCTGCTCCAAAATTTTTTAACATTCTCATTACATTTGATAGTTCTCCACATTGTAAATCTCATCTTTCCATTGAAAAATCCAAAGAAACTACTTTCCCAGATTCCTTTCCTGATAGGATGTGAGCATGTGACAGATTCTACCATTCAGATGCTCCTATGTGAGACTTTCAGAAATAGCTATCGAAGGAAACAGCCTGGGCACCGGGAATTCACTTTCGCTAGCACAAGTGACAGCAGAGGCATTCTGTTTCTGGGGTTGTCAGTGGTGCAGCAGCTTGCAGATTATGGCAGAGCTGTGTTGTTCTGAGGCCTGAGATGGCAGTCAGCTACCTTGCCAGGTAAATTCGATAGTGTGGTTCTAGATGTTATTCCTAGAATCTCAACCTAGAGTACTGATTCTCAATCTTGGCGGTGCATTTCAGACTCACCCGAGATTTTTTTTCAAATACCGATGCCTGGATTCTACCCCCACCGTCTGGTTTGTGGCATTGGGTGTAATATGGGCATTAGCTCCCAGGTGATTCTAATGCGCAACCAAGTTTGAGAACCTCTGACCTCAGCCTCTGCCTCTTTCCTTCCAACAATGATTTAATAAGTCCTTTCCCAATTAAAATAGCTAAAATTCATTCTGCAACACAGACTGACTGACATGGTTGGGAGGGTAGGACCAATTGAGAGAGCAGGTGCAAAACTCCTATGGAAAGTGGAAATATAAGAAATGTTTAAGAGCTTTGCGCCACAGAACTGTAAACAGGGGTCACCTCCGAGGAGCAGGCTTAAAGTGGAAGGAGAGAAGGCACTTTTACTTTTTATTGTATTCTTCTCCCTTGTAATTAAAATTTTTTATGACAAACATTTATTACCTTGTGATTACCAACATAAAAATGAACTAGTTTGCTTTAGCAAGTGTGATTATGACATTTTAAATGAGAAAATGATCAGGAAGAAAACCATGAAGCAGAAGGAAAGGGAAACAGGAGAGGAAAGGAAAAAGAATGGAGGAAAAAACTAACCACCAAAATAATATTTGGAGAAGGAAGTAAATATATTATAGTTGCAAATTCTTTTAAAAACTAGTTACAGAAGAGTTTTTGTTGCACAGGATAACTAATAAAGTCTGTGTCCTTGATTTTGTACATGCCCATTTAAGCGATTGTCTCAAGGTTACATAATTAAAGGTAGACTAGAATTTTAGTAAAAGAAAATAGGTTGGAATATTGACTGCCAGGCTAATATCTTAGTTTATTCTGTAGACAAAGAATTTCCTGAAGAATTTTGAGAAGTGGAATTGTATTGGGGAGTGACATGTAACAACGGTTCCTAAACCAGGCTGTGTATCAGAATCATAGAGTTAGCTTCAAAAAACATAGAGATTCTTGGGGCCTAACAACTTTGTTATTCAGTATGTTTGGGGTCCAGGAATCTATATTTGTAAGTCTCATGTGTTTCTGATGCTCTATCATTTTTAGGAATGGGTGGAATATTGACTAGAGTGCAGAAAATAATGCAAACAGGAAGACAGAGAGGAGTCTACCAGAAAAGTACAGGGGTGCTGGGATACTGAGCTGGAATGGTGGTAGAATGAAAAGGATATCAATATGACTGTCATTATGAAGGTGGACACAAGATTTGGTGAGCGCTTGACTGTATGTCCCACGAGATGAATGTCAGTCTGTGTTATTGACTACTGGGTATCCCAGACCCTCAGACAGTGTCCACAATGTAGTACGGGCTCAATAATATTTGCTGAATAAATGAATTAATGAAAGTCAATATGGGAGTTTGAGTAGGGTGACAACACTGGTGGTATAGATATTTAGGGAAGCTGGTTTCAGGAAAAATAATGAGAGATTTTTCCATGAATGAGTCAGTAAGAATGGTGAGATGTAGAATGCCTTAGAAATTATGGGAAAACTTGTGCCTACACCTCTCTAAGGCATTGTGGTAGAGACAGTAGTGGGAAGAAGTCTGGAGAACCTTTCACTGGCTATAAAGCTTTTATATAACTGTCTGCAAAATTGGGCTTTGTGAGATGCACAATTGGGTCATCAGGTCTTGCTGAGTTGTCTGACTGCAGGTGGGAGGTTCACAACTAAGTGGTTTTCCACACATTTTTTTCCACATGTGGTTTTCCCTCCGTAGCCTTTAATTAGGTCAATTAACCCCACACTTTCAGTAAAGGAGTTTGTGCTCCAGCCTAATTCACTGATTCACCAACTAGTTCCCCTCACCTCAATTCCCCTTTTCCATCTGTCACATCCCCTCTCCCATAACCCCCAGCCCCAACAACCATAATCTGTTCCTATATTTACCTAACCCTTGACCTTTGGGTACTACCTCCCTTTCACAAAGAGATGGGGCTTTTGCTGGCTGGACCCTGAACGTTCTTTCAGAAATGTTTTTTTTACTTTCATTCTACCCATCTCTGTTCCTGGCCTCCCTAGGCATCAGTTTCCAGACTGGGACCCACTAAACCTGTTGCCTTCTCCCCAGAAGGAGGGTCACACATGCATGTAGCAGAAAGCTTTGAAAAAGAAATGGGACATTTCCTTTCTCCATACAGGAGGAATAAAGACGTGGACTAGACCTGTGGTCCATTTTCATTTAGTCTGAATCACACCTGGCTGTACTTAGACGTCAATTAGAATGTCATCTTCCTATGGAATCTTAGGAATTGGAAATAAATAATTAATTAAATGAAAAGGTCCACCATGGTACCTAGGTGCCATATTATTAAACTGGAATTAGCTATGAGACTGTGAGCAAGTCATTTCACCTTAAATGAGATTGGTTTGGCTAAATGATGAAAGTCGTCCCTTCTAACTCTAACATTCTTTGATCTAGTAAATGAATCCCTTTGTTTCTGATCCCTCTACCCTGAGGGAGAGAAGAGAATGGGATAAAGTGTGTGGGTCCACCGAGATCAGGGAGATACATGGCAGTGGCACATTCTAGTTTCCCTGGTTAATACTGAGGAGGGAATGCCAAGAGGCCAGGTGATCCATCCAGGCTGGAGTGGCTTGCCTGAAAAGGGTCTCCATAGCCATGGCACCTGATATGAGACCCACAAGACAAAGTTTGGAGCTAAATGAAGGTCAGAGGATTTTAGAATGTGACAGCCATAAGTAGGCGAGTCAGTACAAAATGGAAAGTGATAATGAGAAAATTCTAGGTGTACAGGCTTTGTCCTGGGTTCCTAGACACTGCTTTTGTAGGCAGTCAGTTTCATTTCGAGGGGGCCAGGGTGGAACTGAGAATGCTGAGGTCATATTCTGGCTGCCTTGGCTGTATCCAAGGATTTATTGAGTACCTACTGTATTCTCTGATTTCCCTTCCCCAACCCATGCCCAGAAAAGTAACATTCCGCTGTTATCAACTTTCTCAAGGTCAGACTGATGCAGCTGGGAACCCTCTCCCACTGTTTCAACTCGATGTTTTTGAATGAAGGAGCTACATTTCCAGTCATCAAGGGAAATGATGGGACTTTAGAAGAGAAAATTATGAAATCCATAGGGGGAGAGTACATCTTAATTATAGAAGAACAAAGATAAGAATTACATCAGGCTTCTTCTTAGAAACCATGCAAGCAAGAGATTGGAGTGAAGTATTTAAAGTGTTAAAAGGAAAAAAAGACCAAAATAGAATTTTGTATCCAATGGAAATTATGCTGTAAAGGTGAAAGAGAAATAAAGACTTTTTCAGACAAACAAAAACAAGGGAATTTGTTACCAGTAAGCCCTTGCGAGAAATGTTAAAAAGAATTCTTCGGAGAAAAGGAAAATCATGTAAGTCAGAAACTCGGATCTATGTTATAAAGAAAAGAAGGAGAAGGAGAAGAATGTTAGAGAAGAAACTAATGGAGGTAAAATAAAGTTTCATATTTTTGTTATTCTTAATTGATCTAATAGGTAACTTTAAAATAACAAAAACAGTAATGTATTGGATCACAGCAATATTATATGGGACAAAAGGGCAGAATTGAGAATACTTTGTTATGAGTCCTTTCCTACCTATGAAGCAGTACAATGTTATCTAAAAATAGACTTAGGTTAGTTGTATATGCATATTGCAAACTCTAGGGCAAACTTTTTAAAATTTTTGAAGAGGTGTAATTAATTTGCTAAGAGAAAATAGAATCATACAAAATGCCAGTTTGAAACAGAGAAGTCACAAAACAAGGAGAACATAAGAAACAAAGAATGAACACACAATGAATAGAACACAGTTGCAAACATGGTAAATATTAATCCAGTTATATCAATAGTCATTTTAAATGTGAATGGTCTAAACACACCAATTGAAAGAGAATGAGAGAGTGGATAAAAATCATAGGTTGTCTACAAGAGTTCACTTTAAATATAAAAATACATACAGATTAAAAGTGAAGGGGCAGAGAAAGATATACATGGTAACACTAATGAAAGTTAGAATAGCTGCATTAATTTCAGACAAAGGCAACTCCAGAACAAGGAAAATTATCATTAATATCAATAATATTAATATTAATAATAACATTGATACAAATATAAATAATATCAAAGAAAATTATTAATGATAAAAGGGTCAATTCTCCAAGAAAACTTAACAATCTTGACAATCTTAACAATCTTGAATGTATACGTGTGAAACAAAAGAATGCCACAATTCGTGAGGGAAAAACTGATAGAATTGCAAGGAGAAATTGATGGATCTACTATCATAGTTGGAGATTTGAACACTCCTCTATTAGTAACTGCAGATTCAATAGGCAGAATATCAGTAAGGATATGGTTGAACTGAACAGCACCATCAATCAACTCGATGCAATTGACATTTATATAATACTTCATCCAACAACAGCAGAATACACATTCTTCCCAAGCTTACATGGGACATTCACCAAGACAGACCACATTCTGGGCCATAAAACACATGTTAACAAATTTAAAAGAATAGAAATCATAGAAAATATGCTCTCAAACCACAGTGGAATTAAGCTAGAAATCAACAACAGAAAGATGGGTGAAATTCCAAAATATTAAGAAATTAAACAACACACTTCTAAATAACACATCGCTGAAAGAATAAGTCTCAAAAGTGTTTTATATTTTGAACTAAATGAAAATACAACTCATCAAAATTTGTGGGATGCAGTGAAAGCAATACTAAGAAGGAAATTTACAGCATTGAATTCAAATATTAGAAAAAGAGAAGATCTAAAGTTAATCATCTAATCCTCCATGTTAGGACACTAAAGAAAAAAAAAACTATATAAACCTAAAGCAAGCAGATGAAAAAATATATAAATTATAGCAGAAATTAATGAAGTTGAAGACAGGAAAACAGTAAAGAAAATCAATGAAACTAAAAACTGGTTCTTTGAAAAGATCTGTATTTGCATTGGGAATATTTCTTTTTATACTGCCCTGTCTGTTTACCAAAGGGTAATTTACATACCATTGATTTACCCATTATAAGTATACAGTTATATCAGCACTGTCCAATGGAATTTTGTGCATGGTAGAAATTTTCTATAATATGCAAAGTCCAATCAGTAGCACTAACCTCACGTGGCTATTGAACCACTCAAAATGTGGCTAGTGTAACCTAGAAAATGTATTTTTTTACTTAATATTTTTTATTTAGGTAAAATTCACATAATGAAAATTTACTATTTTAATCATTTTAAAGTATACAATTCACTGCTGTTTATTACATTCACAATGTTATATAACCATCTTCATCTACTTCCAAAACATTTTCATCACCCCAAAAGGAAACCTCAACCCATCTAGCAGTAAGCCCCCCATTCTCCCCTTCCCCCAGCCTTTGGCAACCTCTAGTCAGCTTTCTGTAGCTTTGGATTTGCCTATTCTCCTTGTTTTGTGACTTCTCTATTTCGTAGAAACGGCATATACTATGTGACATTTTGTGCCTGACTTCTTTCATGTACTATGTTTTCAGGCTTTATCCATGTTGTGGCATGTGTCAGTACACCATTCTTTTTTATGTATATACCACGTTATGTTTATCTATTCATCAGTCGATAGACGTTTGGGTTGTTTCCACTTTTTGGTTATTGTAAATAGTGTTGTTTCCACTTTGAACAGTGTTGCTATAAACATTCATAGCAACTTTTGTTTGAATGTCTGTCTTTAGTTCTAGGAATGAAATTTCTTGGTTATATGGTAATTCTATGTTTAACTCTTTGAGAAACTGCCAAACTTTTCCACAGCAGCTATACCAAGTTTACATTCCCACAAGCAGTGTGCAAGCGTTCCAATTTGTCAACATCCTTGCCAACACTTATTCTTTCCTTTTCTTTTCTTTTTTAATTACAGCCATCCTAGTGGGTGTGAAGTAATATCTTATTATGCTTCTGGTTTGCGTTTCTCTAATTCTAATAATATTGAGCACCTTTCATGTGATTATTGGCCACTCGTATATTTCCTTTGGAGAAATGTCTATTTGGTCCTTTGCCCATTTTGGAATTGGGTTGTTTGTCTTTTGCTACTGAGTTGCAAGTGTCCTTAATCTATTCTGGATACTAGACCCTTATCAGATACATGATTTGCAAACATGTTCTCACATTCTGTTGATTTTTTTCCCTTTCTTAATGGTGTCCTTGAATGCTCAAACATTTTTAATTTTTATGATGCCCAATTTATCTATTTTCTCTTTTGTTTCTTGTACTTTGGTGTCATATCTAAAACTCCATTGCCAAATCCAAGGTCATAAATCATTACTCCTATGCCAAATCCAAGGTCATAAATCATTACTTTCTTCTAAGAGTTTTATAATTTTAGCTCTTATATTTAGGTATTTGATCTGTTTCAAGTTAATATTTGTATATGGTGTGGGGTAGGGGTTCAACTTCATTCTTTTGCATATGGCTATCCAATAGTCCCAGCACCGTTTGTTGAAAAGATTATTTGTTCCCCTTTGAATGGTTTGGCACCACTCAATTGACTATAAATTTAATGAGTTTATTTCTAGACATGCAGTTCTATTTCACTGATTGTGTATATATTCATATGCCAGTATGACTTTGTTTTGAATACTGTAGCTTTGTAATAATATCATTACTGTGGCTCTATATTGGAAAGCACAGAAGTAGATGATTCTTTGTTAATTAATACAGTTGTATAACCACCAACACAATCAAAATTTAGAACACTTCCATCTTAGGATTGTTTTTAATTTTTAATTTCTATTAATTCTTCTTTTCACTCTCATGATTTTTAATTTTACTACAATTAAGTTTAACCATTATCAATAAATACATACATACATACATATATACATACATACATACATACATACATACATACATACATAAATAGAAAGTTTAACCATTATACAGCCTTTATGTATATGTATAATATTTGGAATATTATCAAAATTTATAGCATTTTAGATTAATTTATTGTTTGCTTTTTCCTTTGCTAATTAATGAATTCCTTTGTGAATTAAGAAATATTAATTTATGTGACTGCTAGCCGAGATCAGGGCAAAAATAAAGAGAATTTTGCTTGAGAATGGAGGCCAGGTGGAAAGAAAGGAAATTTGGAAGTATTAGTGTAGATCCTGAGAAAGGTGACAGAGGGGACATCAGGAGCCAATAGACACAACCAAGACTACTTTTCCAGGGTCAGGTCAAGAAGGGTGGAGGTCCTTAAGGCCAAACCTCTCCTAGCCTGAGTTTTTTGGTAAATGTTCAGTCTTTTGGGGATGAAATCTTCAATATTTCAGATTTCTTTTCTCTCTTTCTGTTCTCTTCTAAGATGATGAATGGGAATGCAGAGGAGGAGTATCACTTACATGGCCACATGGCACTGGAGGCATTACTGGAATCCATACAATGTCTTCCGGCTTCTCATTGGTCTTGGTTGTAGAGTGACTGGACCAGACATTTTCCTGGACTGAAGGCAGCTGAGGGAAAGTTAATCCTGTCTATTATGATTGATATGCTGACATCTATAACTAGAGTGCTAGGTTCCACCTATTTGCTATTGGTTCTAATGTCCCTATTGGGCCTCTTTATTCTATGCCCCATTCTTCATCAAGTCCACTGAAGCTCTCAACCCCTTCCCATCTTCACCTCCCAACATGCTGGCACTGATGTTTTCTGGGTTTTTTCCCCTATGGCAGCAAGTTTTGGGTAGAGGTATACTCTGTATTATGAAAAAATAGTATGGTCTGAGTACTTCAGGCTTAGGCATTGATGTGTGAAGTAATTTAGAAAGTCTTTTCTTGCTAGGGATAAAAAAGATGAGTAATGACTTTTTTTTTTAAAGGAGGTATCTATCCTTCTCCTGAAGCTCTGAAACCTACTGCTTCAGTGGGTGGGAAGTCCCATGGCAGCAAGCTGTAGAGAATATAGAAATACACATGACAATATTTTTTAAAATATCTACTCTGTTACACTATCTCTTCATATGTTCCATTAAAGAAAAGCCTTGCACAGCTTGTTTACTGCTGCACCCTAGCTCCTAGAATAGTGAATGGCACATGGGAAGGGCATACATGTTTTCTGAACAGGTGAATGGATGGAGTTAAACCTCATTCTGCGTTAGTTCATAGTGATTTTAGGAAGATAATTATGCTGCTACTAAAAAATTATAAAAGTAAGTAAGAATGAGTTTCAAACCACTTAATTCTTGTTTGCTCATGTCACTATTTTTTCTGAGTCCTGAATTAACTCTTTTATCTGGTCATTCGTGAATATTATGTAAGGCTCGTACCAATTCTTCAGTCTCTCCCTTCACCAAAGGGAGCTGCTGCACAAATAATTCAGAATATCAGACAAATTTGTACCTGATATGCATATTTTTTTAGATTGAGGAATTTCTGGCCCTAAGGTTAATCCTAGCCAATTAGATTTGGTCTTGTAGATTACATGCTTTCATTAATGCTGCTGCTGCCTACAGAAAAATTTCCCCCTACTGAGTTGCTATGAGTATTTCATAATTTTTTTATTCTGAAAGTAAGATGAACTTACTGTAAAAAACTTGAAAATTGCATGTGATAAGAATTTGTGTTTGTTTTGAATGTACACATATTTGCAGAAATGAATTGTTTTGCATAAGAAAGGAAGAGAAATTTAAAGGCCTGGGATGGAGAAGATCTGGATTTGAAGTTACCAGAAACTAGCCTGTCCAAGTGCTACCCAGAGAAGGACAACAAAGAGTAAACCTTGTTTGGCTTGTAGCTGGAAAAAATTGGGAGATGAGGCATGGAGTCTCCATGGGTTCTCCAGAAAAATAGAACCAGTAGGAGATATATAACCTTCTATAACATTAATCAATAACCAGATGAAACAGTTAATTCTGACCTCCAATATATATAAAAAGATTTATTATGAGGAATTGGCTCACACAGTTATGGAGGCTGACAAGTCCTACAATCTAGCGTCTGCAAGCTGGAAACCCATGAAAGCTGGTGATATAGTTACACTCTGAATCCAAAGGCCTAAGAACTAGGAGAACTGATGGTATAAGTTCTAGTCCAAAGGTCTGAGAATCAGAGAGCCAATGGAGTAAGTTCTAGTCTGAGGACAGAAGACCGATATCTCAGCTCAAATAGGCAGAGAGCAAATTCTCCCTTCCTCCACCTTTTTGTTCTATTCAGGCCCTCAGTGAATTATATGACACCTACCCACATTGAGGAGGGCAATCTGCTTTATTCAGTCTACCGATTCAAATGCTAGTCTCTTATCAAGACATCCTCACAGAAACACTTAAAAATAATGTCAACTAGATATCTTGGCATCCCTCAGCCCAGACAAGTTAACACATAAAATTAACCATCATAAGGCACATCTGAGGGTAATATATGACGTGCTGTGAACTGTACAGTGTAAAATTCTCTTCTATCTTTCCTACAAAATTTTCAGTAAAAATCAACATTTGGTCCTAATAGAATCCTCCTGGAGAACAAAAGAGGTACTATATCTTATTTAGTGGTAGATTCAAGGTTATAACAAAGACTAACATGGAAAAATGTAAAAAGAAGATGCTGTAAATATGCTAATTCCATGTCACAGAAATGACCAGTTGACCTTGCAGTATGTTTTCTTCCTTGTTTTACGTATATATGTATGTATATATGTATGTATACATATATATACACATATATGTATGTATGAGTGTTTATATAATAAAATTGGGACTGTGCTGTATAAATAATTTTCTATTTTGCATTTTTCACCCAGTATTAAATCACAACTAATAAATCACAAATGGATATTTTCAAAGTTTTCCAAAGTAGTTATACCAATTTACATGAGAGTTACAGTTGCTTCCCCTCTTTGTCAACATTTGATGTTGTTAGTCTTTTTAATTTTAGCCATTTCGGTGAGTGTGTGACACTATTTCATTGTGGTTTTAATTTGAATTTTCCTAATGAATACTATTGAGCTCTTTTTTGTTTATTGGCCACGTAGATATATTCTTTGTGACATGTCTGTTCAGATCCTTGCTTTTTTCTATCCAGTAAATTGGATATATGTGTGCAAATATCTTTTCCTACTGTGTGTGTTCCTTTTTCACTCTCTAAATGATATTATCAGATGAACAGAACTTTTTAATTTTAATATGGTTAGTTTATCAATTATTTCTCTTTAATGGTTAATGCTTTTTGTGACTATTTAAGTAATCTTTGCCCACTCTGAGATCATGAAGATATTCTATGTTTTCTACCAAAATTTTGTCTTATCTTTCCTATTTAGATGTAATCCATTTGAAACTGATTTTTGTTTATGGTGTGAAGTGGAGCTCCAGAGACACTTTATCCTAGCAGTTAATTCGCCTAGCACCATTTAAGAAAAAGACCATTTTTTACCCTCTGCCTTACAATATTTATTGCCCCCATCATTAATCAGGTGACTGTATATATGTGGTTCTCTTTCTCCAATCTGTCCAATTGATACGTTGGTCGGTTGGTGTATTCTTACACCAACATCACAATGTCTAGTTACTATATTGAATAGTGTAACTCCTTCAGCTTTTTCTTCAAGAATGTATTCTTTGCCTTTTTTTTTTTATAATGGGATATTAGGGATTTTTTTCTTATTGCTATGTAAGAATTCCTTATGAGTAAAGCATATTAATCCTTGCCTGTTACATATGTTATAGCTTCCTTTTTGTCATTTGACTGTTGGTTTTATTTATAGTTTCTCTTGCCGTAGAGGAGTATTGAATCCTTAAAAAGTGAAGTCTATTGTTATTTTGTGATTTCCCCCACGCACATTTTTATGCTTACAAAGTTTTTCCCCAATGCCCATTAAGTTTAAATGTAATGTTTATATTCACAATACGGAGGGTGTGTGACTACATGAAAATAAATATCTTTTTCCATTAAAATAATCAATAATTCTCCTCACTTTATACAGTAGAAAGTTGACGTTCAAAGAGGGCAAGGGGTGAATCAGTCTTGCTTAAAATTAGGAAACTGAGAATTATAAGAAAGTGTTTACTTACTTCTCTGAATCCCATAAGATTGGAATGTAGAAAAAATGTCCCTCCTATTTCATATGATTTCTCTGGGCAGGTAGTTGACTCAATCGACCAAGTGAATTATTATTTCAATGTTAGAAGGAGTTAGCGAGCCTGGGTTTCAAGGACAGGCACTGAGACTGTCAGCCATCTAAGGATCCCCCTGCTCCACAATGGTCAGCACTCAGGTAATCAACAGCCTGCTGGGACAAGGCAATATCCTGGGCTTCAGAAGGACTGTCTCAACCCTGTTTCACAGGAAGCTGCCTGGGAGCTACTGACCAAATCAGTGAGGTTTATAAATATGCCTGACCAATAACAGCAATGGCATCTCAGCTCGCAGAATTCCCTGTGTTTAATGTCTCTTCTGGAAGTGCAGGGGAAAAGAAGGTAGTTCAGTTATTTGATTTCTTTTTGACAAAACCAAGCCTTGCAGTGATTATTTAGAGTCAGAGTAGAAGCCCAACCGAGGCAGAAATGTGGTTTTCATTCGAGCTTTATTTTGATCCTGTGCTTTTTTTCTTTGCAGGGGAAACAAGGGGAAGCCATAAAACCCCTCTTGGCACTATGTGTGTTGTGCTTAGTCCATGGCCAAAGAGAGTTTTATGGGAAAGTTTGCTCTGTGCCAGTGAAGCATTTTCTTTTTCATCATTTTAAAAACAAAAACAAAAACATTAACTAAAACTCTCATCTCCTCCTACCAAAAAAAAAGAAAAGAAAAGAAAAGAAAGAAAAGAAAAGAAAAAGGAAAACCCATAGAGCCATAATACTTCTTGCCTTAATATGAAAGTTTTCATAAATTAGTCCGTCCCAAAAATTAAGGCATAGGACTGATTGCAGTTATGAAACATTGAAAACTTTGACTTTTCAGCCACTTAATGTCTTTCTGTTCAGATATCCTTGGAGGAAAGCCAAAGGAATTGAAATCTTCTTCTGAAAGACTAAAATATGATTATCTTCTTTGGCTCTACTGTTTGACTCTTAATTTCTAGCTTTTGAAAAAGGTAGAATAATCAGGTTTAGACGGCAAAAGTTTTTTTCCTTCCTCTTAAAATTATGTTAAATAATGTTCGCATATTCACATACAATCTCATATTGGAGAGTGATTGCAATAAATTACAGCCCTTGTAGACTTATTTTAACAGTTCAGGGAATGCTCTACTGCCCTTAGATGAGTTCTCCATCTATCATCTAAAACCTGGAGTTTCACCTTTCAACGAGGTTTTCCTGTGATAAAACGTAAATATTCTTAAAGGTTAATACTAATCATTGTTACCTTAGCATGAATGACTTTACCGGGCCTTCTCTCCAGGGCTAGTTTTGACAGGAAGAAGTTACATGCTCTTCTTGGAGCCAGTTTCAACTGAGGAGGCTGAGAAAGAAGACAAGAAGAAGCAGTGAGAAGGTAAAAAACTTGTGACACAACCAGACAACAGGCACAATGCTGTCTAGTGTACACCCCTTCAAAAGTACACCTTTGTTTTGTGCCTCCTTTCTCATTCCAATAAGATAAGTAAACTTTTTCTCAGTAAGGATAAAGTTGGGATAATAATTTAAAACCATAGTTTGGAAAAGGAAAGATTAGGGAAATGGGAGACAAGGAGGCATCTCCTGGCAGTGACACACACTCAGGGTTCCTCAAGACCAAGAAGTCATCTTACGCTGCCTCTGCAGAGGGAGCCAAAGGCTTCCAAAGACTGTGCTGAGCCCTCGCCCTGGCCTAGCCACTCAGCCGCTCAGCTCTTCCCTGGCCTTGTCAACTGTTCAGGCCTAGTTGTCTTCTGATCTAGGCAAAGGCTCACCCATACCACTTCTACCATTGTGAGAGTTTTCATACATCTCTGACTCTCCTTCAACTTCTATGAAACAATTGATCTTTCATAAGGAACAACTGATTTCTAATCAGATCTTTTCTGGAAAACCAAGATTATAAGAATATTTATAAACGAGGATAAAGGTATTTAGTTAATCATATCCTAAATAAGAGGACAATACATTTGGTCTTCTTCTGAAACCAAATAAATATTCATTAACTAAGAAACATTTCAAGATTAGCTTTTCAAAACACTGAAATCATGATTTTTTAAAAAAGATGAACTATGGACACACAGTTAGTACAGCTTTGCATCTAGGTTCAAAAATTATTTGAGTCGATATAAAATACTTAGGTGAACACAATGCTCTTTGTCCATAGTAGGTATTCAGTCAGCATTGATCAATTAACCACATTTATTGACTCCATTTCCTCCTACTCTGAAGTAAAATAAAACTATTACCAAGAGTTACACTCTCAGCTTTCTCAGAGACACAAATTCCCAAAAGAGTCAAATCAAACTAAAGAATAGAAAGGAGTACATGAACCTCGGGTGTTTTGGTTTTTGGCATCTATTATTTTGTGACCACTGCCTTATATCCTTTGGGCTCAGCCTGATTCATTTGAGGGCTTAGAATTATGTCCATTTTTTAAAGAAATGGGGATAAAATTAATTACTCTTTTTTAAAATACAAAAATGCCTAAAGCACTTACTGGTTCTAAAGAAGCAAAATCAAAACTAAGGCCCAAATATTTTTTGAAGGACCCAGATGCTGTAAAAGGTAAAGCTGACCTAAGAATCCCACTCAGGTTGGCAAAGAAAACATCTTCTCCCTCCACCTTCCCTGGAAACACTTCTCTGTCCCCTGCCTTGATCCAGTGTTGCAAGATAAAGGCTGACACCAGGATAGAACACTAGACAGCAAGGAGAAAACAGAAAGTGGTCACGCTAGTGTATCTCATTATATACTTGAATGTCATGGATCCATATGTGGCTTTTTATTTCTGAAAATTTGATTTTAAAACTCATTGAGGAACCCTATCCTCAACACCCTCATCTTGGGATTGGGAGGGAAGTTTCTTCACTTCCAAGTAGATCCCTAGCAACTTGTGCTGAGAAGTTTGGCAAAGCACAACTCCTTTCTTGACTATAAAGAACTGGTTGAAAATGTTAATATCTTGGTACAAAGCAGAGCTGTTTAGACCACATTTCAATAAAGCTGAAGTAGGATTCCATCTCTGTTTAGGCCAGGAGTTACTACACTTGTTCTGGAAAGGGCCAGTCCATCTCCACTAATGAACTCTGCCTTTGTAGTGTGAAAGCAGCCATAGACAATACATAAATGAATGGGCATGGCTGTATCCCAGTAAAATTTTATTTACAAAGATAATAAAGATGGAGAGGCCTCCATTTGGCCTGAAGGTCATAGTTTGTTGACCCTTGATTTAACAATAATAATAATGGTAAATATAATAACAATTAATATAATAATAATGAGTTCTTACCTAATTTTCTTATCACAACTCCCATAAGGTAAATACTCTTATCAAAGGATGATATTGAAAATAACTAACAATTGATATGGCCAACCAATCAGAACAGACAAAGCGTATGTATATACTGGTTGAATTAATCAGCGATCACTTCCACATTACAGATTTGGGAACTGGAGCTTGAGATAGGGTGGTAAATTGTCCTAAATTATACAAACAGTCCACATAGTAGAGCTGAAGTTTTCATACATGTGACCTGACTCCAGAGCCCACACTTGATGTATGCTTCTCTAGGCCAGGATTTTGTTTCCATTGCAAGCTTGAATTCCCACCAGTTTCTTAGTCACAAGCATGTCTGGGCAAGAGAAATCCATTCATATCACTTCCAAAAATATTCAAAACATAGGTGAGCCATAGTTGCTTAGAAATATTTCAGTATGTTAATAGTTAGATTGAAAATAACTTAAATCAAAAAAGATGTGAATTCTTTTGGATTCTCTCTAACTTGAATCTTTTACCCTTCTCTATCCCTTTGACTTATTCCCACACTTCCTTCTCTGCTCAGGTCTCTGTTCAAATGTTGCCTTATTTTGCAACCTTCTTAACCAACAATAGATTAATAGCAGCTCCTGCTCTGTATTTCCTATCTCTCTTGCCTTGCTTTATTTTTCTTTGTACCACTGAACACCATCTGATATACTGTTTTGAAATTATTTTTTTGTCTTTCCCAGTTAGAATGTGAACTCCACAAAGTTAGGGGCTTTGTATTGTTGAATATATCCTCAACACCTAGAAGAGCACTTCTTAAATGACTGAATGAATACTGTTTACAATAGAGAGGCCACATGGTATAATAAACTGTGTCAGATACTACAAATGGGTCAAGTAAGATGAGGACTGAAGAAAAATCATCAAATTTAGCAAAATATAACTCGCCATTTTCCTTGACAACTCCTCTTAAGGTGGATTAAAGAGAGATTTTTATACTGATAGGCCCTATCATATTTATTTCTATTAAAAATAATGTCTGGTAGTTAAAACTAGCACTTTTTGACATCAGAGCCCATTAGAAATTTTCAATCCTGCTAAGTCTTACTCATGCATTATCCATAACTCAATAGTCAAGACAAGGTCAGTTAGGGATTTGGTCCCAGTTTGACTCTCTTGTAGATGATATGACCCTGCATATTCTTCTCTGAGCTAGAATCAAGATGGAATCTTTCAACATGATTACCAAGGAGATGAGATAATAGAACTATCCAGCCACTCCTAGGAGCCACACCATAGTAAGGCAGAAGAGGACTACATATGAATAGAACAAACCAATGCAGTCGCTAAGAAAACAGAGTTCTTCCTCTTTTTTTCATTTGAGAAAATACCCTCATCTCTTCCCTGCAACACCACCAAACAAATGCTTAATTTATACCATGCTTTATAGGTTAAGCAATTTGAGCTTTGCCAGACCTAAAACAAAGGGAATTCAAAGACTTGAGCTGTTCATTGAGAAAGATCTGCTGCTCAAGTTCAAGTTCATGTCTTCCAGATGTTTCCTCCTGTTCTCCAGAGTTACTTCCTACTTACTGACCCTGAATCTGTGCTTAATTTATTCATGAATCTTGTTGGAGGCATCCACTGTTTAGCAAGAGCCTTTCTCCCATGCTAAGGAACTAATGCTTTTCCCTACCTCGTTCCCCTCCCAAGGAGCAGAACCCCTGATGATGAGCAAGGATGAAATCAAAGATACATGTAAGACATAATGTGGGGACCATATAAGGTGATGATGTTAAAATTCTCATGTTTCTTATTATTCACTCACTTCTTCTTCTTTATCTCATCTGGATGAGTATATTGAATAGGGACCTAGGGGTGCCTCTTGCCCCCAGAGTAGTATTTAGAAGATATATAGGCTTCTATAGAGGGCCAAGAGGTCTTTAAAGGCTATGTTATCCCACCCAGTTCATTGGAACAGGAAACAAGATTGGGACCTGGAGCTGAAACCCTGGTAGGTAATAAGAGTGGAATGTTCCTAGAGCAGATATTCTCGATGTGGAGGCTATTTCTGTGATGTGGACTAAATACTTGTGTTCCTTCAAAATTCAGTCTTTAGCGTGATGGTATTTGGAGGTGGGGCCTTTGGTAGGTAATTAGAGTTGGCTTAAGTGATGAGAGTAGAGCCTTCATGATGGGATTAGTTCCCTTGTTAGAAAAGACACAAAAGAACTCTCTCCACTCAGCAAAGGAAGTAGAAAGATGGTGGCCATCTGCAAACTAGGAAAAGGGCCCTCACCAGGCACCAAATCTGCTGACACCTTGATCTTAGACTTTGCAGCCTCCAGAACTGTGAGAAATAAATATTTGTTGTTGAAGTCACCAGTCTATGGTATTTTGTGATAGTAGCCCAAGTTGACTAAGATACTGTGGATACCTTCAGAAACTATAAGTAACATTTTTCAGAAAAGGGCCCATAGCTCTCAAAGAACTACCTTCAAAGGACTAAATCTGTGACCCTCAAAAGATTAAAGACCGTTGAGTTGGAGAGACTCATGTGTTCTTAAGCTATAGAAATACAAGAAACTTCAGAATTGGGGATCCCGGTCTAGGCCTTTACTCCAACTTGAAGACACGTACTCTAGGAATACTAACAAATATGATGAAATAAGAAAGATTCAAGAGGATATGCACATTCTCTTTATCCAATATTATTAGTGCCCACTCGAGAAAAGTTTATTTTATACAATAAAATATAGAATCCAATCTATTTATAATCATTAGCATTCACTTGGGCTACTTTCCTTATAACCTTTTAATAATATCAACCTTAGAATCCAAAAAAGCTAAGTCATTGGGTCTAACCCTAGCTCTGCTTTTTCTCCTACTCCATTCCCGCATTATAATGCATTCCAAAGACAAATATAATTTTTTGGTGGTTAATTGTGATCTATTCCACTCAGCCTATAGAACAGTTAATACAACTTTGGAACAATAGGAAGTGTGACTTTTTTTGGTTGTATGAACTGTTCAGCAAAGGTCAAGGGAACAGTATAAGCTTTATTGCAGCACTAAGAAGGTGAGCAAGAAAAATATGATTCATCATGAATGAACCTTAAAAACATCATGCTAAGTGAAAGAAACCAATACAAAGGCCACATTTTGTATGATTCTACTTACATGAAATGTCAAGAATAGGCAAACCTATAGAAACAGAAAGTAGGTTAGTGGTTGCCAGAGACTGAGGGAAGGAAGAATGGGAGTGACTGCTAATGGGTATGGGGTTTCTTTTTGGGGTGATGAAAATGTTTTGGAATTAGTGGTGTAGTTGTACAATTTGTGAATATACGAAAAACCACTGAGTTGTATGCTTTAAAAGGGTGGATTTTATGACATATGAATCGTATCTCAATTTAAAAAAGAAGAAATAAGAAAAGATGCGACTCAGAAAGGATTCATCACAATTAAGGTTAAATCACTTATTTGGCAATTAATTTGAGGCATAGTCTTGAGATATTTTTTATACATATAGTTCTATACTGTCTAACCTCTCCCCAATAGACATCTTTGTATTGGATTTTTCACTTACAAAAATAATATATGTGCACTTCTTTTAAATTCTGAAAATGCAAGATGACATAAAGAATAGAAGAATAGAATAACTTAAAAAACTACCACCGAAGAGAGTCACTATTAACATTTTGGTGTATATTTTTCCAGATTATTTTTCTATGCATATGCAACAGGGCAAATATTAGAATTATATTAACGTGTTTTTCTCTTTTGCACCTCCTTGCACATCACCACCCCTCAGTCTATATGAGGCATCTTTTTTTCCATAAATCATTAGGATACTTACAGCAGGAATACAAAGAGTGGAAAGAATCGATGTTCAGTTTTTGACTTCTAAAATAAGATTTTTTTTGATCAGATATTAAAAGTTTTGAAAGCCCAACTTTGAGAACAGAGGAAAATATTTTAAAATAATTTTATTTCTTATTAACATAAAAAGTGCCAAAGCCAATCAACAAAATCAGAGTTTTACTAAAAGCCAGGAGTAGAGAAATCTCAGGATGAGGCAAGTGTACTTGGGGGTGGGGGTGAGGAATGGGGGAACTTTGGCTCAGATTATGGGAAAAAAGGAAATAGGGAAAGAGGAAGTAGACAGTCAGACAGGTGTATTCTGAACAGCTACATTTTGGACTGAATTCCCCAAAGGGAAAGCATATTGGACAGCTTGAGGGGTAAGCCAAAGGCAAAGGAGCCTTTGCCCTGCTCCCCAAAATAAACCTAGGAGGAAACTGCAGCTCAGAGAGATCTCATGCTAGTATGTGCCTGGAGTTGAGCAATAGCAGAACAACCAATAACAGAACAACCAAGAGATAGACTAGGCAGAACAGCAATCCCAAACTGGTCTTGGCTCCCCTGTGACACAGAAGAAACCCCTCCCGGGGAAATCCAAAAAGTACATGAGCATTAGTTGGAGAGCAGCTAGTGTACATAGACCAGACCAGCTGTCCTGAATGGAAACCAGCCCCTATCCAATGCCATGAGGAGGGTGAGTACGCCCATGCGCAAAACATCGCCTGGGGAAGGAGGAGGGAGAGGGGAGGAACAGCCTTGTTAGGGAATTTAAATTTGAATTAATGAAAATGTACCTGATAGAGACCATTTTAAATTAAAATGGACTGTTAAACCGCAAGAGACTATTGAATCTGGAGAAGACTGAGATAACTTTGCTTGGAAAGGTGGGAGTGTGTAAGAAGATTAGATCAATTAAGAAAGTAAAGAAGCCACATGCTCTTGCTTCTGAGTGCAGTATCCTCACTCTAGACCTTATATTTTTAGCAAAATGAAATGAATAAAAATCTATAAAATGTATAAATATTTTAGCATACACACTATTGAAACCTGTTTTTCACTTTATAATATTGTTTAATTTTATTTGTTTACATTTTCTTTCCTTCAACTAGACTAAATATGTTAAAGACAAGGACAATATTTTCTATCCCTAGTCTACTTCAGGACTGAGCACAAAGCAGACACTCCATGTCAGTGCCACCTAAAACATTTCTAGTTTTTTTCATATACACTTGCAATTTAAAAAAAATCTTGAAGCAAGCAGGTAGTTTAGAGAAAGGGCCTGTGGAAACAGCATTGCCTAGGTACCTAAGTTCCGGTCCTGATCAGTCACTGACTTTAGGTGAGTTATTTCACCTCTTAGTTTCTCCACCAGTAAATTGTAAATCAAAGATTATGCCTTAACTACCTTACCTGCATATGTGAGATGCAAAAGGAAATTGACAAGAAAAAAAATTCCGAGCTGCTCTAAATTAAATTACAATGGCAAGAGAGTAAGAAAAAGAGACAGAACAGTTACCCTGTTAGTAGCTGTGGACTAGCTCTGATAAAAGACTGCTCACATTCCTGTGTATCTGTTGGAATTTAGAATTAAATTCCAAATGTCTATTTCTGTAATTATCCAAAAGCGAAAATAGCCAGGTGCCACGAAACCCCAGAAGCCACTGCCATCCTGTCCACAGGAGCCTCCACTTCTTATTTATACATGAACTTTCCAATCTGCTGCACACAGTTAATCCACAGGAACAGACACTTTTTCCTTGAGGACTCTGCGCCTATCCCAGAGCTGGCCCTACTTTAGCTTCTCCCACCCGCTTTGTCAATAGCTAATGTAAATTCTTTCAGAATGACTTACATCACCCCATTTGATGTATAAAAATGCTCAACAACTCTAGAACTGTGGACATGTTGTCTTTTCACCTCGCCATGCTGCTGGTGGTTCAGACTGCATGCCCCAGGACATGGTCTTTTCATTCTACAATGGCCTAATAAACCCTTTCTAGTGCTTGCCTTGGCAGCACATATACTATACCCATTTATTTATTTGTTTGTTTGTTTGTTTGTTTGTTTTTTCAATTACAGTTAACATACAATATTATATTAGTTTCAGGTGTACAACATAATGATTAGACATTTATATAACTTATGAAGTGATCACCCCAATAAGTCTAGTACCCATCTGTGCTAGTTATTACAATATTATTGACTATATTTCCTATGCTGTATTTTACATCCCTGTGACTGTTTTTGTAACTGGCAATTTGTACTTCTTAATCCCTTCCTCTTTTTCACCCATCCCCCCAACTCCTTGTCATCTAAACTCTTTTAAAAAGAGACTTTCTGCTGAGGAACTTAAAATTTTTTGTTTAACAAAATGTACACAAAATATCCAGGAAGAGAATGCAAAATGATCAAATACAATGTTTAATCCAAATCTAATTTTACAAGTGATCCAGACTAGAAATCTCAGGATGACGTCAGGCTTTCATAGCCGGCTTCCCTCCCTGCACAATCTTCCTCCAAATCCATTGCTACAGCAACATCCCCAACCCCCACCATCAGCTCCTTCTGCAGCAACTAGACCGAAGTCAATGATCTTTCAGTAAATACTTGTTTTTAAAGAATAACAAAAGTTTTTACTTAGCTGACTTGTGACTCTTCCTTGGACACAGATGGAAAAAGGTTATTTAGAGAGAGGAAAACAATAAAGGCGTTTTTCATTCTAGTAGTGATTAGAGATCATTAATCCTTTCTACATCACCATTTAGCAGGTCTTACAGGTCTTGACTGAAAACAAATAAAATTAAGGGTTTTATCCACTCACCGATAGTCTTAACTTCTGGCATAAGCCAGCTGTATAGCCAAGACATCACCAGGCAAGGCAGTGCATTTTGATTCCTAACCAGGAGGCCTCTGATATCATGCTCCTTGGTACGTGGAATATGGCTCTAGATCCTTAATAAAACTCACAGCTTGCGTCCAACAGTTTCAGAATCTAAAGTAGGCCTGATCCTCAATAATACTTTTTTTTTAATCTAATTTCAATTTAAGTATCTACCATTCACTATTTAAACAGATTTCTGAGAAGTATCTTCTTGGAAGTAAAAAATATTTTTTAATGTTGAGCAATTATTTATTTACTTAGGAAATCTAAAACAGTATTTGTTATGTGCCAGGATCTATTCTAGGTACTGGGATACAAAAATGAATTGAGCTGTTTAGTAGGAAAAATATATGTCAATCTAGTCATTGTTCAACACTCTAATAAGTACAATCATAAATGTCCACTGGCCTAGAGGAAGGAGGACCCAGAGCACCCAGGCTAAGTGCTGCAGGAAAGGTTTCATGGAAGAGGCTCTTAAGCTGGATGTTTTCATTCAAACACTCATGCCACAAATATTACTGCATTTTCTATGTTCTAGGCATTGTTCCAGGTACTGGGACTACAGAAGTGAACAAAACATGAAAATCCCTGCCCTCATGAACTTACATTTTTGTGTAGACAATAATGAAGACAAGTAAATGCATGACTTATTTATCTAAATAGTGAAAAGTGCTGTGCTAAGGAAGAAAAATTAAAACACATAGCAAATTTGAAATTGTAGATAAGAAGGCAAAGAGGAAAGTCTCACTGAGAAAGTGACTCTTAATATCCAAAGAAAGTGTGAGAACAAGCCCTGGGGATACCATGGGACAATAAGGCAGAGGGAACAGCAAGCACAGAGGCCTTCAAGTAGACAAGTCCCTAGAGCATTTGAAGAAAGTCAATGTTCCCAAAGTAGGAGTGAGGGGAAGAGTAGTGAGAAATGAGATTGGAGAGGCAACTGATGAGGAGGGCAGACTTTGGACAGGAAGTCACTGGAAAGTTCTGAACAAGGAAGGAGTGACATTTTCTGAGAAGATGACACTGGGTAATAATGCTCACAGGAGAATGAGCAGGCAAGACCATATGGGAGGTCATTGCAGAAGTCCAGATATAAGACGGTTGTTTTGGACCAAGATGGTGAGAAATGATCAAATTCTGTATATATTTTGAAGGTAGGCTCAGCATAATTTGCTGACAGATTGGATGTAAAATGTGAGACAAAGGAATCAGAAAAGCACCAAAGTTTTTTTGGCCTTACTAACTACAAGGGTAGAGTTGCCATTAACTGAAATGGGGCAGACTGGAAGGAGTTGGTTTAGGGGGATAGAATTAGCATTCATTGAACATGTTAGGTTTGAGACGTTGGTGATATCTAACTAGAGATATAAAATACACAGTTGTATATTTAGGTCTGGAGTTAAGGGCAGAGTTTGGATATGGAGACAGAAATTTGGGCACCATCAACATATAGATCAAATTTAACGCCATGAGTTTGGATAAAATCGCCTAGAGAGAATGAGGATATAAAAGTAAGTAAAGAGAAATAAAGGAAGAAGAGAAAAACATTCCAGACAGAGGGGAAAACATATGTGATGACAAGAGAGTAAGGACAGAAATTACTTTAGTTAAGATAGAACAGGAGTTGACAAACTTTTCTTGAAGGGCCGGATTAACGTTTTAGACTTTGTGGGTCTTACTGTCTCTGTCGCAACTACTCAACTCTGCCATCGTAGCATGAAAGCAGTCATAGACAACACTTAAATGAATGAGAGTGACTGTTCAAATGAAATATTTATGGACACTGGAAGTTGAATTTATCATAGTATTCACATATCACAAATTATCACTCATCTTTTAATCTTGTTCACCCATTTAAATATGCAAAATCATTCTTAGCTCACAGACCATACAAAAACAAGCAGGAGACCAGATTTAGTCCACAGGCTATTGTTTGCCAACTTCTGAGCTAGAATATAGGGTGCAGTCAGGGAGCAGTGGAAAATCAAATTGCAGAAGTAGTCAGACTTTACATCATGGAAGAGAGATACTAGGTTTAAAGTGACCGTTACATGATATGCACGCAATAAATGGTAGATATCATTATTGATTTGGTGAGTCTTATAAAGGGAACTAGCAGACAACTTTAAGGAAGTGAGATTTATAATCAAAACTGAGACCTACAATCACAGGATTTAGGAATAGCTAAACCAAGTGAAGGAAGAAGATAAATGAGGCCTTAACTGAAATAAGATTGAGGATGACTTGAGGGGTTCCTAAGGTACTAGCAAGACATCCTTGATATTGTTGTGACAGGGGAAAAGTATACATTGTTTCTGTAGGTACTGTAGAAATGCACACATGGATGATGAGATATAATGATAATTAAATTTTACAAATCATACATAGAAATTCATTTTGGTTGCTGGCATGATTTATTTGCATTCCATGAATTAAGATCTTAAATCATTAATATAAAAGTTGCTTCAGACCAAATGAACCATATTTCTGTGATATAGGAGCTTCTTTAATTATATGCAAGTTTATCAAACCGGAAATAAACTTGGTGTACCACTGCTTGAGATTAAAGTTCTCTCATCCCTCTCAGAATCACCAGGCAGAATATAGGCTGTGGGGTGAAATGAACTAGTAATCCTCTCCACTAAAACATCTCTCTACTAGCAGGGCAGAAGGTTGGGTTTACTTGTTCTTCTGCTGCTTTATTGGGCCTCACTCTTCTCATCTATAAAATAAAACTAATAATATATTTACCCATTTGAAAGCTGGCAAACAAAACTTTTGGTTCTCTTCAGTTAATTTTAATCAAAAAGAACTTCCCAGTGACCTGGCCTACAAGATTCTCTAATTACCATTATTTTAAAATAAATTTTATTTTATTGCATTGTAGATGTAAGATATGCTCATTATAGAAAATATGGAAAATACTGAAAAGGAGAAATATGGTCACATGAGATACATAAACCCCAAGAATATCACTTAAAATTTTGAAATTTTTTTGTCTTTCTATAATTATTACTATGTTTTAAATTTCCAAACTTTTTGCCACCACAAAATTTCAACTCTCAGCCTGCCATAAAAATAACCTGAAAACACTAGACTACATTAATATTATGTAAGAGACATTCTTCTTCTTCTTCAGTACACAAAAGAAAACATAATCCACCAACAATATATGATTAAGATTCTTGAGGATGTGCTTCAGGACTGTTTGTTGAATACTTAAAAATAAAAATCAGCATTCCATTTTTAAAGAACAGCTGGCTGTGACTCCTCTGCAGTTTTGGATTTATGGTCCCTTCTGATTCTTAGCTGTAATTAACTTACTGGAAAGATTTTACGGGACTGAATTAACAATGCAAACATACAGTTGTATGATAAAAGTCTGTTTTGTTATTCCTCATGTCTCGATATTTTTTAAAATCATAACTATTTTTCAAAGAGGCTATTAGATACAGATGAAATTATATTACATGGCAACTATAAAACTCCTTTTTAATCAGAGTAAAAACATTCTCAAGACTTGTCTTACAGCCTACAAATGAACTTTAAGGAATATTTGACAAAATAAAAACTGCTGTCTAATAAGGTATTGTCCCTTATAAATTGTTTAGAAGGGAACTAGAGCTATGATAATAAATTAACACATAACTATTGAGCATTTCCTGGCTGTTACTTGAGTTCTCATATTCCTGTCTTGCCCTTCACAATATTATTGTTATGTTGGGGGAAAGGTACACATTGTTAATGACTTCTGTGCCTGTTGTCTTGCGTACATTCTCCAGAAAGCCCTTCCAAGACTGTTCTCTGGAATCAGGCTTAACATGGGCATTCCAAGTGAAAGTTCGATATTTGCCAATGTCAGTATCAATTGTCAGGGTCCAGGAACCCTTCTGTGAAAAGCAGTTTGGTATAGAAGAAAGAGCATTGGACTAAGGTTCTCGCTCCTAATTCTGACCCTACCACTAGGTTTTGTGTGTCTTGGGTATTTACTTAAACCAAATGAGCTTTAATTTCCTTGTCTGTAAAATGAGGATAATAATAACTGCCCTGCCTATCTCTTAGGGTTGTTCTGAAGAACAAATATAATATTGCAAATAAAAGTGCTTTTAAAAAAGTGCTAAGTAAATTTCAATTTTTTTAAAATTGTGGTAAAATATACATAAAATTTACCATTTTAACCATTTAGGTATGCAGTTCAGCTGCATTAAGTATATTTACACTGTTGTGCAATCATCACCACCATCTATCTCCAGAGCTTCTTCATCTTCCCAAACTGAAACTCTGTTAAACAATAATTCCCCATTCCTCCTTCTCTCCAGCCTCTGGCAACGACCACGTCTCTAAATTTGACTACTCTAAGTACCGCGTATATGTAAATCATACAATATTTGTCCTTTTGTGTCTGGCTTATTTCACTCCACATTACATTTTCAAGGTTCATCCATGTTGTAGTATGTATCAGAATTTTCTTTCTTTTCAAGACAACATTCCATTGTATATATAAACCATATTTTGTTTATCTATTCATCTGTTAGTGGACATTTGGGTTGTTTTCCCCTTTTGGTTATTGTAAAATGCTGCTATGAACATTGGTGTACAAATATCTGTTTGAATCTCTGCTTTCAATTCTTTTGTATATACACCAAGTCGTGGAATTCCTGGATCGTATGGTAATTTAATGTTTAATTTTTTAGAAACTTCCATACTGTTTTCCACAAAAGCTGTATCATTTTACATTCCTACCAACAGTGCTCAAGGACTTTAACTTCTCCCACATCCTCACCAACATTTGTTATTTTTATTTATTTATTTATTTATTTATTTATTATTTTATTATTTTCTTTTATATTTTTTTTTATTTTTTACCCCTCCCTCTGGTAACCACTAGTCCATTGTCCATGTCCATGAGTCTCTGTCTGTCCTGTTCATTTGTTGCTTTTAGGTTTATAGCCCACATATAAGTGATATTATGTGATTTTCAACCTTTTCTATCTGGTTCATTTTGCTTAATATGGTTATTTCAAGGTCCATCTATGTTGTAACATTTGTTATTTTTATATAAAAATATAAAGCTATTCTAATGGATATAAAATGGTATCTCATTGTAGTTTTGGTTTGCCTTTTCCTAATAATTAGTGATGCTGAGCATCTTTTCATGTGCCTATTGGCCATCTGTTTTCTTCTTTGGAAAAATGTCTATTCAAGTCTTTTGCTCATTTTTCAATTGGGTTGTTTGGTTTTTTAGTTGTTGTTGAGTTGTAGGTGTTCTTTATATATTCTGGATGTGAATCCATTGCCAGATATATGATTTGCCAATATTTTTCCCCATTCCATGAGTTGCCAAATATTTTATGTTTTTCATGTACCAAATCCTATAAAAAATATGCTTTAGGAACTGAGAACACTGTCGCAGACTTCTTCTATATCAACATGGTATCATAGTTTAAAGACCACATTTTAACTGGCAGTTTTTTTTCTTCCGATTTAAGTAATAAGAAAAAACTATTTCATACTTCCCCTACTCACAACCTGTCTCAGTAAGATATTTAATTTAGTAGAAGCTGAAAAGTAAATTTCTTTATTTGTGTGCACAATAATCTGGTAGATTAACAGGTCTGACAACAGAAAGCCTAAAGCTTTCTGTGCTTGAGAGGAGAGTATAGAGACCCTTTCTAAAAATAACACTTCCTGCTTGTGCCTTGTCATTCACTATCCACAAAGATGAACAAGCCATATTCTAGCAGAGAATAATCAGCCACTCCAGAGGCAAACTGTTCAATCGTGTAAGTGGAAATAACATTAAAAAAAAAATTGAATAACTACGGGTCTTTCGTTTGGTCATTTACTTTACAAACTTGATAGACTTGGCTTTGTGTTAGGTGCTAGAGATACAAAAATGAATGGGTACAGTTCCTGTCCTCAAAGAGTTCTCCCAACCGGTGGGGGAAAAAAATGACCAAGTAAATGAACAATTACAATACAAGACTGTGAGTATAAGGGAGCTCTAAGGAGTTTCCATTGTGCATAATTCACAGCTAACTGCTGTGAAAAGTATCTCTGAAGTATCAAGCCTATTGCTAACATGTATGAATATAAAACCTTTCGAAATGTTAATTACTGTTATTACAGTGTAGTTATTTTTTTAAGTAATAAGAGATAGGATGTATAACCACATAGGATATTGTGTCTAAAATTTTTTGAGATTTGTTTTCATTGTAAAAATAATGTATTCTTATTATAGAGAGTGCAAGAAATGCAGAACTCAGCAGAAGTAACTGTCATTAACAGTTTGCTATGTTCTATTTCATCTAAAATGCCATTGACCATAAGATCCATCGTAAATTCAAAGGTGCTAAAAAGTGGAGAGAAAAAAAGTATTTTAGTAAGCACTTGAAGTCTTGAGTCTATGTGAGCAGAGGGCAGAGGCACCAAAGCAGTCCTGAGAATCAGCAAAAAATTTGGCTTGCATGATTAGAAGAGGATTATATTCATTTTTATACTAATGTTTTGTACTTCTAGGTGCTATGTACTGCACTAAGAAATAAGCATTACAAAAATCCTTGATCTTAGAAGATACTCCTAAAGTTTATGTTCCCAGACTTATACTAAGTACCTTATGAGTAGGTTAAGGAATATGATCCTCACCCTTCCAAAGATTTATTCTGTATTACTCAAGTGAAACTTTGCCTGGAAGGAGATAAATCTCTAGTTTCTGAAACATTGGTCAATAAATATATATTGGTCCCACACGGACTTAACAGGTATGAAAGAGCACATAACTTTTTTTATTCATTGTCCTATATTTATTTTCTCTTGTAAAATCCAAAGGGTTTTAAAGAATGAAAAATGTTGAGATTCAGCCTATCCAACTGTCAGATCTCTTGTTTTAGAAACGTTAAGGAGGCAGCATGGTATAATAGAATGCAACAGGAAGACCTATGTATGGAGACCTAGGCACTACTCTTAGATCTACCACTAATTAGATGTATAATTTTAGATAAATCACTTAACCTCTCTAAACCTCTCTCATCTCTAATTGCTCTATCTAGTCTGTAGGTTATTGTGAAGATCAAAAGAAATCGTAAATGTGGAAGCACTTCAAAAAATGTATCACATGCATATTATAAAGTATTATTAATACATACATTTATTATTGGTCTACAATGCCACTCTTAGACTCAGGCAAGAGGAGCCAATGCCCTGAGCTCTGTACTTCAGTGGGCCCTGTGTATCACAAACACGAATGTATACAAATTTATTAAATATATATTAACACATTCCTAGAAGACATCCTCTCAATTCTGACAGTAGCAATGACACTCTTTGGAGTGATTCAAAGATTATATACAATATTTTCTGGATTTGACCCAGATCAAACACGTCAAATGTGTTTGACCTCACAGCGACTCTGGGTTAACAATGGAGTTGCCATTTAAATAATGTTAGAGCAGTTAGATTTAATTTAGACAAGAGAGCAAGCTGTACCAGGTTAGTTAATTGAAACAACAGAAGATTCTCAAATAAATAAGGAATTATAGTCTATTGTGGAAAGTATTTTTTATTTGGTGCTACAAATATCCCAGCCTCTTGTTCAATACAAATATTAGGCTTTAGGACAATTTGTATAGAGAGAAAGATTAAGATCCCCTATCTTTTATATGATAAAGGCATTTAGCTTTATAGTTCCTTTGCATCCAGTCCCCAAACTAGAAAATGTAAAGGGGTGAGGGGTTTAAGATAATTATCTGGACAACAGTCCAGATAACCAACTAATAATTCGTTTTGTCTAGACTATTCATTTTTTCCTACCCCAAAGTCCTTTTTCTGTTTGAATTAACTGTGATAGCTCAAATCTCCACATGCAACATTTTCTGACTCAAAAAAACATATCTCTAGTAAAGTACATTCAGACCACATTTCTTAAATTTGGGATACTTTTGATTATAGGATTAACTAAAAATATAGTAACCACATTTTTAGTAGAAAAAAATAAAGACTGTAAAATTAATTCTAACTTCAGCACTGAAGTTGGGGGAGGGAGTATGCCTTAGAAGTAAGAAAACACTAAAATAGGATTTTTTAAAAAGTGTACTTCAGGATTAAGAAAGTTATTATAATTCTTATGGAAGGCCATGGGAAGTGACGGAGTCAAAAAAAGGAGTACATGTGGGTCGTTATGTAGGGACAGCATGGTGGCCCTCAGCTCTGGTCATAAAAGCATAGCATGAAAGATGAGAACCTAGCAGAAAGGACACCAAGATCAAGGAGAAGGGGGCCTGAAAGCAGTCAAGGGTCTTGCAGTGGTGGGGCATAAAGACACACAACATCAGGAAACTTGCCTATAGCCAGCTCTGCCTCCAAATAATCCTAAATAACTAGAAGCCTGTTAAGGTCAGCCGTCACTTGTAACTTCTTCCTTTAGCTTATTGTCAAAACCTAATGACCATGCAAAGCACAAGACCTTTCAGTTAGCCTTCATGAGAAACAGGGCTGAGTGTTGTACCTCCTGGAACATTTAAAATTATATTTAATCTCATTTTAGTGTAATGTTAAAATATTTTTCGTTTTATTGTGAAGAAATGCAAAATGTTTTGAGACTAAATACCATAGAGTAGCATCATTAGGTGTTGCTGTGTTTATCCAATAATTGGCTCCTTTCCTATAATGGATGAATCTCTGTTTCAGAATGGAAAAATAAATTAAACGGAAAACAAATTCCCTACATAAAGGTCATATGAGCTCTTTGTAACTAAGAATGAGGTATTACAGTAACTTTAGTGAACGCATGGTATTTAGTTCAGGTAATTTGCTTCACTCTGTAAATGCCAATAACTAGCATTTGTAAGTCTGAACTATTATAATGGTCACTTGCAAGTAATAATCGCATCCTGATTCTCTGACTGGAAAAAACAACATAAAAACTGCGAACACTATGTGACTAAATAGGTGAAATAAATATAAATATCCTTTAACAATTTGGGAATAGGAACAGTGTTTGAAGATGGAGAATAGAAAAGGAAAAAGAGGCATTCAGGGCCTTCTTGGAAGTTTTGATGCTGTTCAGTACTTCCAAAGTCTACATGGGTACAAACTGCTACAAAACATCTTTAATATGTCTCTCTATTCCTCATTCCCAACCCCTTCTTTCTAGGTAGAACAGTTTGGTTTTTTGTGTTGTTCCATTTCTTAAGCCCTGGGTGAGGATATCAGATGGTAACCAATGAATAGGAATGAGCCAGATGAAGTGCAGCAAAGGAATTTGGACAAGACTTTTTGGCAGAAGAGACAGAAATGAAATTGGCAGAAATTGGTGAGTCATTAGATAGGGGCTGGGTCAGAAAGAGAAAGAGGAATATCATAGATGAACAGATAGAAGCTGCAAAGGCACAGGCAGAGAAGTCAAAATCAGATTTTAATCAGATCTTTGTCTGTCAACTCTGCTTTGGGGAATGCGTCTTCTCCTTGTTAATTGGTCCCTTTGTCCTGCCTCAGGTCATGGCTTCTAACTTGGCTCCAGTAAAGAACAGGCCAATAACTAACCTCACCCTTCTGGGTTTGGCACTTAAGCAAGTCATCATCTTTCTAGCTTCCTCTTTGCTCTCCACCTCTGACATTCATTCCTGTTAAACCTCTTCATTCAGTGCATTTTGCTGCTTGTTTGACTGTTGTTCCAGATGCCTAACATGCAGTTAAATTAAACTTAGTTGTATACTAATTGATCATTCTGTGCTAGAAAGAATAACTTTACTCAAAATAAGAGCTTAGTTTTTTGTTTTTTTTAATGATTTCCAAATAATCAAGAGTCAAGGGTTAAGAGCCAAGAAAGCCAATAATAATGATAATAGCTACAAAAATGGGCTTTTGTTGTTTGCCTCTTCATTATCTGAGCCTTGCCTTATCTCCTTCACGGTATCTTGATTTTCATTTAAGAAATCCACTCTGCCCCATGAAGCCCATGTGCCTGTATAGAAACTGACCCACTGCCTGGTTAGTTTAAGCTAAACACCACATTCCATCTTCCCATACACAGCTTGGTTCCAGGGCAGGCATGTGATTTAAGCAAGTGAATATCAAGATATTTGCTGGACTGCTGGGACCAAATCATTCTCTCTAGATATGGAACATGTACTTTTGGGGAGCTGTTGATAGCCATCTTGCGATTGTGATCATTGTAGAAGGCAGAGTAGAAAGATGGAAAGAAACTGAACTCTTAGTGACTGAAGACTTAGAAAGATAATCCTTAGTGACATAAACTCACCTAAAAGCCTGCCCTACCTCAGGCTTGGACTTTTCATTGTCGTGAACCAGTATATTCTCTTATTGTTTAAACCAGTTTGAGTTGTGCTTTTTTCTTACTGGCAACATAAAATATTTCATGCTATACAGCTACTATTTATAGAGAGCCTACTCTGTGCCAGGCATTGTAATGGGTATTCTACAAAGACTAATTTTCACAACCACATTTTTCTTTTTTTAAATTGTGCTAAAATATACGTAATATAAAATTTCCCATTTTAACCTTTTTTTAAAGGTATAATTCAGTGGCACCTGTTACCACTCTCTATTTCCAATCACAACGATATTTTGAGGTGAGTATTAATATCCTCATTTTAACAAAATAGAAATTGATTCTCAGAGAGGTGCATTACTCAGATCAGACCACCAGTTAGTGAGATAGTCAGGATTTAAACCCAAGTATACCTGACTGCAAAGCCCATGTTTTTTTCTACTTCATTATAGTGCCAAATTAAATTATCAAGCAAGAAAACAAGAAATCTTGGTCAAATTACCAGCCTAGAGTCCATAAGATAGAAATTAAGATCTTGAGAGGTGCAGATCCAGCAAACAGGAAACAAGACAAGGATCAAAAACTGATCAGAATCCAAGTCATCAAAGGTAGAACACTAGAGTTTTGAGTCAAGGGGGTTAGGAGAAACCATTTAGGTTCAAGAAGTAAGGTTTGAAAGGGGCTCATCAGTAGAGACTTCAAGAATATCTGGTTGTGTTTTTTCACCTTACCCTGGATTATAGGTAAATAGTCCTTGCCCTGCCCACTTAATTCCACAAAGAACTCTGACTTAAAGACTAATAACAAACTATATTTTAAAACAAAAATACCCCCAATTTTATGTTAAGCATTCATTAAAATAAGTCACATAATAAAGTTGATCCATATCAAGAGGGAGACACATCCTGTGGTGGAGCCTAGTCCTTTAAATGAGGTCTGTTATGACTGGAAAGCTCTACTACCTTCTTGTTAGGACAAGATGGATTCCAACTAGTGTTCCCTAAAAAAAGATTGCAAGCTTCTATGTTAAAAGCTATCCACCTTTGATGAGTATCTCTTAATTGTTTACTTTCTAACTAAGGGTTTTTAACTAGGACTATTAGAACACTAGAGGATGTTTAATCTGTTGATCTGTTTATTTTAAAAAGTCTGACTCCTTTCATTTGTAATCCTTGGTAAGTAGTAGCTTGAAGGGTTCTCCTTATACAAAAAGATCAGTTCGGTAATTTTCAATTTCCATAAGTGAATTTCTACAGTGTCAGAGGCTGTCTTGAAGTTAGGGAAAGGAAGTTATTGAGAATAGATTGAGTAAGACTGCCCAGTGTTTTCACACCCCCAAATCTGGACCTCCACACCAAAGCCCCTTTTCCAGTATTTCCAGTTAGAAAATACTAACATTTTCTCAACAATTATTTTATATATAAACCTAAGTGCTGACTATGATTCATTGCACATTGAATAGAAATATGACAGGGACAGGAACTCCATAGAGTCAATGTCATTTGACACATTTAACACATATATGCGGCTTATCACCCTTCTCCCTCTAACGCAGCATTTGGGGAGTGAAGGTCCATCATATGTGTGAACAGTCTGTTTGGCAATATAGTTTTTTTGAAAAGTAAAATATATAGGAAACTGAATTTTTCTTCCTCTTTAAAAGTTTGTTCTCTGTGTGTGCATTTTAATAGACTTTATTTCTTTAGAGCATTTTTAGGTTTACAGCAAAACTGAGCAGAAAGTGCAGATATTTCCTGTATAACCTCTGTGTCCACACATGCATAGCCTTCCCCATTATCAGCATCTCTCAACAGAGTGGTACATTTGTTACAACTGATGAACCTACACTGACACATTATAAACACAGAGTCCATAGTTTATATTAGAGTTCACTCTTGGTGTTGTATATTCTATAGGTTTGGACAAATGTATAACAATATGAATCCATCATTATAGTATCATATAGAGTGGTTTCACTGCCCTAAAAATCCTCAGTGATCTGCCTATTTATCCACCTTTCCTCCTAGCCCCTGGTAACAACTGATCATTTTACTGTCATCACAGTTTTGCCCTTTCCAGAATGTCATATAGTTGGAGCCTTTTCAGATTGGCTTTTTTCACTTAGTGTTGTGCATTTAAGGTTTCTCCATGTCTTTTCATGCGTTGATAGCTCATTTCTTTTTAGCGCTGAATATTATTCCATTGATTTGATGTACCACACTTTATTTATTCATTCACCTACTAAAAGACATCTCGGTTGCTTCCAAGTTTTGGCAATTATGAATAAAGCTGCTATGAACATCTTTGTGTAGATTTTTGCATAGACATAAGTTTTTGATCCCTCACCAAGGAGTGTGATTCCTGGTAAGAGGATATTTAGTTTTATAAGATACTGCCAAATTGTCTTTCAAAGTGGCTGTACCATTTTGCATGCCCACCAGCAATGAATGTGAGTTCCCACTGCTCCACAGCCTCACCAGTATTTGGTGTTGCTGGTGTTCTAAATTTTGGCCATTCTAATGGTGTGTAGTAGGTCTCTATATCTTTTCAGTTTTTCTCTTTGTCTTCCTTTCCATCCCAACCATTCCTCGCAATAGCCTGTCTTTTCAGAAAGAGTCATAGAATTCGAGGGCTATGCAGGAGGTGGCACAAACTAAGCAATATTAGATAACAAGAGTGAAAGGCTGAGAAAGGATTGGCTCAAGTCATGTGGGAGCCCTGGGAAAAGGAGTAATCTGGCACCCCTTCAAACCAATATTCTTTAAATAGCTGAGGGCAGAGAGAAATTCGTTTTCTATTAATATAAAATGTATAGCTCTTTATGGTTAAAATAAAGAATTTATTACAAGCATTGAACATAATATTTCCACTTATTTGGAATTATCTTTCATTTTACGTTTTTCTCATTACTAATAACTTGAACAGCAATAGTTAGTACCAAGCATAGAAATAAATTCCAGTTACAAAATCTTACTTAAAATATTTTTACAAATTCTTTTTTTTTCTAGTTATATGTTACAAAAACAGTTTTAACTTTTCTTAAGTTCTTGTTCTTTCTTCATCTTTCTTTTAGGACTATCTGAGCTAGGCAACCTCTTGTAAGACATGTTCATGGCTTTAAAGTATAGAAAATAAGCATCTGTCTACAAAACAAACAAACAAACAAAAACAGTGTTAGAAATTTAGAGTAGAATTCCAAACCCAAATCCTACCCCAATCTCTTCTGACTGGCTTACCTGGGGGAACATGCACACCTGTATCTATACTCTAATGAGAACTCCAGTACTGTTTTATTAGTAAGCAGGCAAATGCCCAAAACTTAAAATGAAGCTTCGGTCATGGCTGGGTGGAGGCCAGGTCTAAGTAAGGCCTCTTACTTTTACAACTCCATGTCTAAATCCCGTAATGCCCTCAAGTATGCCAAAAGAGAGTACAGTACAAGTCAGGGTAAGAACAAGACTCACATAGAAAGGCATTAATAACTGAGCATAAGTCCACCTACCCGACCAAATGCCAGGATGAGGTTGGCCTTCCAGACCCACGAAGTTGGGAACAGAGAAAGGAGGATTAGACCTCCTTACCAGAGGTAGCCCACCTCCATTCCTATAACCACTCCACTTCTTAATTTGCTTACCACATGGAGAGAATATGTATAAAACAAACTGCTGCTCTTAGGGGTAGGAAATGAAAAAGCATTAGGGCCTGTAAGAAATGAAAGTGAGTGTCTTTCAACGTCATGATCCCTCTCTAGTGAAGCATCCCCAGAGTCTCTGGCCAGACTATCACTTATTCCATGTGGCAGATCTAATAGGAGGGTAAATAGAGGCAGAAGCTAGGATGGATGTTTCCTTCTTCATGAGCTGTGGCAGAAATGCAGGGAGAGAAGCTGAACCACCCCCAAAATACACACACACCTCATTATTTATTTTTTCTTTAACGACTGGTCTTAACAATTAAAACTTTGTTCAGCCAAGGTTGTCCAACTAGGGGAGATTAGCAGCTTCCTCAGTTAATCCCCTTGCTCCTCAATGTAACTTCCTTGGATCACTGAAATGCACAGTTGAGCTGGTCCTCCTAAGAGTTTCTGTAATGCGTTATAGCAGGTCATTAATCAACTTAACTTGAAAACCATACTGCACCCTAGGCCAAATAGTCATTCCCTAGTTTATTTCCTATCTGAAATCATGCCTAGTCATATTGTCCAAAATTGGTCAACAGAGATTACTCTTAAAAGTCCAAATAAAACAAAGAATGGCTGAAAATGAAACAATGTGAAGCCCTTCCCATTATTAAATTATGAGAGAAATTCTAGTCTAAAATGAATTTCTCTTCCTCCTGTAGATTGAACTCCGAAGACCTTAAAGTCCAATTACTCTTCTCCCTAATTTCCTGACCTTTTCAGTTCCTGTCAGAGGATTCTCCCTCAATGCCTTGGGGTTTGGGTTCCTGCAGCAGCCACTGCACTTTGAGCTTTCTTCCATTACAATGGGTGCAGCATCTTCAGTACTTTCAAAATTGAAGCAATCCACCCAAATCTCTCATGTACCATATATGTAGACACAAATGTGACTCCTACTGAACAGTATTCAAAATGCTGTTCCTAGAACCCAGTATATGGCCCCTTGTTGCTATTTTCCATCAGAGACTGCAGCAGACTTGGTGTTTTCTGGGGGAAGAGGAATAATGCACAGGGAACAAAAGATGAAGAGAGAACATCGTTTTTGCTTCCACTTTGCCAGGATGCCTATTAGAACATGTTTTCCAACTACTACATGTGAATTTTTTATTTAGTTGGGATAAATTTCCCATCAAAGTTTAACTGTGACATAGGACATAGTAGCTTTTAATAAAGACATAGTTGACTTCCTATCCATTTTCCACCTTCTACAACCCCAAAACTAATTTTCTCTAGGGACCCAGATTTCCTCCACCCAGTTGACCACATTTGAAGCTATAGTGGCAAGTCTGATTGGTCTAAGAGGGATCTCTTCACTCTTACCAGAGATTAAGTCAAAAATGGGCATAAGGCCCAATTTGGTACAAAGAGAAATGAGGTTTTCAGTAGTTGTATCTCCAATGTCTAGATCACACCCAGATCTTCCTTACTTCTCTTGGTATCCTTCCGATGTTTTGGAGACTTCTATTTCCATTTCCCTTTTAAGTCCGGTGTTTCTGGCTTGTAAGCTCCATGTTAAATAAGCCTGTTCTCTGTCAAGTAACATAGCTTCCTTTTCTATGTCTGAACACAGCATCTTATATTTATAATAAGCAACTCTGCAGTCCATGCTTATGGCCTTGCATCTGATCTTCTTTGGATATTTGTCCATCTCTAGCAGGATCCCAAAACTTTTTTAAATTTATGACACATCTGCTGCCACTCTTTCCTGCTCTAAAATTCCTTAGGTCTATTAACCTTGCTTCCAAGATCTCTTTCCTGAAATGTATCTTAGCTGGATTATATCTCTCAACAGATTCCTGAATCTGAAGCTTGTACTGTTTCCAAAGGCCATAATCTCGGGATCATGGAGGGGTCTAGCATATCCTTTGACATGTGCTCCTCCCCTAAAATTCCACTTCCTTTAGCTTTCAGATTCCGGAGTCCTTGAGTAACTTGTCCTACTTCGTGTATTACTTTCTGCCATTTCTTTCTCTGCTCCTGATCTACTTCTTTCTGTCATTTCTACATCTTTCAAGGAGGCCCAAGTGGGTTTTTTAATTTGGACCTGCTACTTAAATGCATCTAATTCTGCCACTAACACAGATAAACCTCCAATTGTGTCTTTGTCTTTGGCTCTCCCTTTCTCCCTCTTTCCCACCTTCCCTCCCTCTCTGTCTCTGTCTCTGTCTCTGTCTCTGTCTCTATCTCTCTGTCTGTCTCTCTCTCTCCCCTTTCCTTTCTTGCTCTGCCTATGCATTTGTTTCCTGACCTACTCTTTAGACTCTCCCTTGAGAGGCTCCCATAGTGAAAAATTATCAGAGTATTCTACACCTACCACAAGAGCTTCAGTTCAAATATTGCTTGAGTGGAGAAATCCTGCTCGGGAGACCTCCCATCAGTTTCAACCCATGCCTTATCTCTACCTATTGTTTTTCTGCTTGACTCCTTAGGTGTTGTCTTCCCTGTACCTTTAAAAAAGTTTTTTCTAATATTATTCATTTTCTGGGCATATTTCCTTATAAGAAGAGCCATACCTGCTTCCTACATATAATGTCTTTATAATCTTGAAAATCATCAAGTAATGCCTGAAATAACACCAACACCCGTGGCAACAATGATTGCTAACAGTACACCGAGCCCCTACTATGCACCAAGCACTATTGTAAGCATTTTATAAGTATTAATTTACTTAATCCTCACAACAATCTCATTAAATTAGAACTACTATTTTATAGATACAGAAACTAAAGCACAGAGAGATTAATTTGCCCAAGATCAGACAGCGAGTAAGTGGCAGAGCTCCCTCTTGGTCTTCCACGCTGATATCTGCCCACATTTCAAAATGTTTTTCCAAAATATAACACACTGTTTTTGTTTGGCCCAGTCTTCTCAAAATGCTAGGAAATTGGGTTCTGCTTTTAAAAAGCAAAAATAAAGATTTACAACTATTACAGACTATCGTAAATCTTAAACATAATTTCTTTTACTAGTGCTATGTCTCTATTATTCCACAGGGAAAGGTATTAAAGTTTGATTTTATAATTCTTTAACGATAACTTCTATTATGAGTATCATTGGATTGTGTGCTTACCAGGTTTTCCCACATATACATTAAATTTAAATTCTTAGTTCAAGTTAATTTTCACTGCCTGATAAAATATTATCTGAGCATGTACTAAAGAATGAATTTTTGCAGCTTAGTGAGATAAGTCATTCATACTCTAACAAGGATATTTTAAACAGAGCTGGTTATTCCTTCAGGAAAACCACATTCAGATCAAACTAATTTCCTAAATGACATAAAAGGAGTGAGTAGCTTTGAGGTGTCTTATGTAACTGACTGAGTGCTGACAGCTTGAGACTAGATGATGGAATGACAGAGGAAAGGGGACCTGAATCTTTGAAATAGTAAAAATTATCATTTAAAAATCACAATGAATATCATCTGCCAGGCGTTAAAATGATTAAAGGGCTTATTTTTTCTACACTCCTATTGTGATAGGTTTTATAAACAAATAATTTTAAGTACACTAACCTGTTAAGCACCAGTAATTAGTTGAGAAAAACAAACACAAATGTGCTTGAAGACAGAGCAAACCCTGAGGGAATTTACTCCTCTGAAATTATGCTAAGTGTATACTGAAATCATTCTGTGGGACTCCTACCCCAAATAAAAATCTCCTTTAAGGTTTTCTCCTGTTGTCTCTCACACGTAAGTGCTATGACAGCTAACTGACAGGATTATTTGCTAACACAGGTGGACCTGGTGATGGATAAAACCATCTGGAATATTTGGAGTTTTCACTGGAAAATTTAAAAAGTGTATAATACTTGTGAATAGAAAGGGCACTGGACTGGAAGGCCGTAACTTTGCTACTAAGTAGCTATGGGATTTAGTTTTGTCACCTCACCTCTTTGAACTTGTTTCCCAGTCTGTCAAATACAGAAATGAAAATTAAATGATCTGCAAGGCCTGTTTTAACAACTCTCAAATTCCAAAATTTTAAGTTAAGATGGCTTTGAACATTTTTGCACAAAGAAGACTCTAACATCTAATCCCATAAAATAAACTAAGAATATGTAGGAACCAGTTATATGGAGATAGGGTATTATTTTATATTATTTACATTATATTATTTTTTAATATCTCCCAATAGCTTTTCCATTATTGTTAAACTACTCTCTTGACCATTCCATCAAGCCATCACGACTCAAAGAAAGGGAGCAGAGCAGGTACCATCACAAGAACGAAGAGGACATGGCACATAAGTAAAGATCTTGACATATGAGGAAAAAAATCCATCTTTTGCAGCCCTGAGGGATGACAGAAAAAAAGGGACAAGGAAGACTTATCAGACCCAGTGTGTTTACTCTCTGTTATTTCTCAGGGTGAAAACTAGAATTGGAAGTATATAGTTGAAGTTTTCACATAGATATGGGTAAATCCAAGAAAGCTGAGATAGTGGTTTGCTTCCCTGAGTATGCCTGTGAGAGGCTGAGCCCTCCAGGAACTCTGCTGTCAGCTTGGTGCCATGTTCAATCTGATGCAGGGAGAATAATGCAACATGCTGGAGGAAGGTGACTCAACAGAAGAGTCTAAAACAAAGCTCCTGGTTCATCAAGGCCTACATGTGATGTTCAGGCAATCCAGAAGTTCCCATACACCTCAGAAGAGAGAGTGGCACCATGAGAATCAATGGACTTGTAGAGACCTGGGGTCAGTACAGAGGTTACAGTGTATAGAGTAAATGACTCAGGTATGGACTTCAGCAAAAGAACTAGTGTGACATCTGTAAAGGGCAGAAATGACGAGTTTCACCTCTGGGGCTAGCAGTCTGGCTTTTAGGCCATACCTGACACTCCATACCATTGGACAACATAGGGATTGGTGTGCATGGCTTCCCTGAAGCCATGTAAGCCATCTCATCCCTCAGGGCTGCTACCATCCCTCAGGGGTGCTACCAACCCACTAGTGGCTGTGTGAATTAGAAAAAAGCACTCCCTTTCTCAAGAGACTTTACTTCCATCTTTCGGAAAATTGTCTTAATATGCTGTTTTTGTTAAAACAAGGCATCTTAGTACCACATGCCAGAGAGCTGCCATAATAAACTTAGAACTATAAAGTGCTGAAGATGTGAAAGACACTACACCTATACCTTATATAGCAACCCTTGACCTCCATACATATCTTAGAATGAGAGGGAGGTAAGGAAGTAAAATCTGAAAGATTCAGCATTTGTGAAAAAAAAATTAGATAATGTGGGGACTCGAGGTTAAAAATTATAGAAAATAAACAAGCTACGTTTTCTTAATACACTTGAATTAAAGTAAATCTTCAATTCTGTCATACCAAAATACAAACTCTTTATGACCAAGATTTTGCCTTTTATTTTTTGGTGTTTCCTATAGCACCTTACATAGTAATGCATACACAGAAGAAACCAGTAAGTACTTGTTGAATAAAAAGTTTATTTTATTAATCCACTTATATGTATAATAGCATGCAATTTTCCTTTTCTCTCCTACATTTATTTGAATCAAATCTAAAATTGTATCCCTTTGCACCTAGCTAACAACCATAAAAATCCAGAGTTCACTTGTTTTATAACAGCCTCCCTCCTCAAATATTTTTTGAGAAAGAAATGTAGATCTAAGTGGTCTAAGGGAGATCACCTCAATATTACAGAATTTTTAAAAATTTAAAACAGGATTTTATATAGTCCAACATAGGTTCTTATTAAAAGGTGGGGGGCCCTGATATCTAGAAAGGCAAAGTAATTTAACTAGAGTCACATATCAAATCAGGGACTCAAACACCCTACACAATACTGGCTCATCTCTCCTTCCTCCCTAAAGACACACTTTTCTCCCTCTCAGCCTTACTTTACCATACTTTGTAACCACTTAATTATCTACATCAGACCTAAACAGCAGCTGATCCTATTCAAATGAGAGAAATCACCCAATGATCCGAAAACCAGGGAATCAAGTAATCTGGCCGTTTTACCACATCCATAAAATGATAAACAAGAAGAGAGAGCAGAGAGAATTGAGAAAGGGTACTTTTTCAGTCATCACAACAACAGCTAGGGAATAATGCGTTTTCCTTAGGGAGGGATTATGCTGAGGGGACCCGATACAGATACAAAAGATAATTCCTCTTGGAGTTTTTTCTTTTCCTTTGAGTTTGTGGCATCTAAAAAAATTTTTTTTATCACATAAACAAACATAATCTCTCACTTTTTCTCACATATTATTTTCCAGACCATGACACAGACCACGTCTCCAAAAAGAAAGGTGACCAAAGGTATATTGCCCATTAACCAAAACCTTTTCAAGACACAGATGAGTCCTCTAAAACTACAATTAGGAACCGTCTCCAAACTTCGGTTACCAAACTCAAACTGGATCTCCAAGGTTTGCTAATACCCTCAGCTTGGCTAAAGGGCACAGAATCTCTAGCGCTCTCTACAGCTCAGACTTTGAACCTACCTACTACAGAAAATCCAAGTTACCAAAGATCTGCTCCCTCGCTCCACTTAAAAATCGGGTGAAGGTGGGGGGGCGGGGGGGTTGGGGAAAAGCTGAAACAGCGAACCAAAGGATTAATCACTTCTTCCCATTACATCAGCAGCCCCGCCCTTTCCTCCGAGAACCTCCTCTCCGAATCGTCGCTACGCACTAGCGCTCTTTGCCCACCCTGTCATGCATGCCCCGATACCTCATATTATATCACCTCCCAGCCCCATCACCCGCCCCACCACACTCCCTCTTTCCTCCTTCCCCCTCCTTGGCGGGGGAGGTAGGAAACCCGAGAGAGGAAACAGGGCGTTGAAGGGACTTCGTGATAAGAGCGGAGGTCCCATTGGTCGGATGTTTGTACCGGCGCCTTCCATTGGCTACTTGGCCGGAATCCCCGCCCCTCTTCCTCCCCGCCCATTCACCCCTCCCCCCGCCACCCCGCGGCCCTCCCCCGCGCCCCTGGCCAGCCCCGCGGCGGGGAGGGACCGACTGGGCGAGTGGAGGCTCCGGCGGTGTCAATGGCTCCTCCTGCCACGGAGCAGCAGCAGAAGCAGCGGCGACGGGGCTGAAGAGGAGGTGGAAAGGTTCCTTTAAGGAGGAGGAACGACGACGCCTCTTTTTCCCCCTATCTCCTCCTTTCACACTCATTTCCCCTTCGCTAAGGAGAGAAGGGGGGGAGGAGAGAGAAGAGGCCGAAGAAAGAAAAAATTCCTCTCAGAAATCGCTTTCAGGGGGTGTGGGGGGGAGGAAGAGGGAAAAAAAGAAGCCGGGCGCCCCCTGCTCCCTCCCTCCCTTCTCTCCCTCTCTTCTCCTCCTTCTCCCTTCCTCACCCGCCCGCCCACTACCCCCGCCGCCGGAGACGCCGCTCGGGAGTCGGCGGGACCGGGGACTATCTCCTCAGCCGCCGACGCCGCGCTTTGCCTCGGAAACCCCAGGCGGGCGGACGCCCTTTCTTTCTTTCTCTCGCTCTGCCCGTCTTTCTGTCTCCGTCCCTCGCGGCCGCCCCGCCCGGCGGCCTCGGCCTTCCCCGTGCGTCAGGCCCGCCCGCCCGGCCTCGCTCGGTCTCTGTCTGTCTCCACGGGCCTTTCTCTGGACTCGGGGGCTCGCTCGCCCCTTCAGCCCTTACCGTCTCCCCTTCCCCTCGCCCCCTTTCCTTCCTCCCCCTCTCCCCACCCCCTTCTGCCCGAGAGCTCGCTGTGCGTG